>NW_028297098.1:24526832-24727559 GCF_055798465.1 Pogonomyrmex barbatus
CCGCGCCGTTCCGCGCCGCTCCGCGCCACGTCGCACCGTAATCCGTTTAGTTGTCAATCGAACCGAGGTGTACCGCGCCGAGGGAAAGACCGACAGCGGCGCTCGTTGCATTTGCAAAAAAAGCGAGAATTATTTCACCTCGATCTCGGAATGGATTTCGAGCGATTTGTTTCAGGGAATCCTCTCAGGTTTCCCAGATTGTCGATTCGCGACAATTACGTAAAGCGATTACGTCCTCCCCCTCGCGACGTAAAAACGCTTCGTAAAACGCCTATGTAAATTTTCGATATGTTGTAACGTGGCGCAACGCTGGCGCAACGGTAACTGCAACTCTTTCGGCGCGATCGATCGACGTACCGAGGAAAAATATATGCCGCTAATTGTGATTATAATCAAAGCCCGTCGACGAACGCGCGTTCGTAACGAATATACACTGAGCGTAGAGTGTAGATATTATCTGAGGAACGCGAAGATACGATAAAACGATATCCTATCTATATATAAACGATATTCCGTCTGAGAAATTGAATTAAATGTCTCCTCCCCCCCCCTGCGCACGAGTTAACAAGAAGACAAAAACCACGTAGTCAAGGGCGGCGAGCGATACAGTTCGTTTCTCTTGGTATTTTTTTCAAAGTGCGCGCGCGTGTTCACGACGCTTATCTCTCTCTCTTTCTCTCTCTCTCTCTTCCTCGTTAAACGGTGTCTGTCTCTCTCTCGTTCTCATCGTCGCCAAATACCATGGCGCGTTGGCGTTTTTGTCTCTTCACTGCCCCCGCCTCCCTACCCCCCCCCCCTCCCGCTCTCTTTCTCCATCTCTTCCATGAAGATGTACTGAATGGAAGGAGATGGTCGATACGCACCGTCCCCCGCTTCGGCTCGCAGACGACTTCCTTCGCGCTCACCGCCGCGCTATCTCCGACCAATCCGAAGACGAGAACGGTCGCTCCGATTTATGTTGTGTAGAACGGCCGCGAACGGACGCACGGGCCTGCGGTCCCGTCTTCGCCCGTTTTACTCGCACATTTCTGCTTGATGCCGCCATTGTTACAGCCCTACTGTCCTACCGCTGTCTTACCGCTGAAATCATCTCGCGCTCCAGAGACCGCGATTCCCGCGGCCGAGCTCGCTTCCAACTATTCCCCCTTTCCCATTCTGGTCCCGCCGATATTAAAGTCGTTCAGGTACACATACATTTATACGTGTTTCCCTCGTTAATTTCAGCTTACGAGGAGAGGAGAGTCTCGTCTCGTTTGCCATTTTTACGCCTCGACTTCTCTCGCAGCTGACACTTATCGGTGCGCGCTCGCATTCTTCATTCGTCACTGGGGAATCATCATACAACCGAAGAACTGTCTCCCTGTCTCATTTGTCATGTCACGATGCTGTGTCATCAAACGGCACGACGAACGTGCATAACTTTCTGGATGGTGAATCAAACGCTCGATATGGAATTATAATAATCATCAATATTATTATCGCAGTCATTTTATTTTCGTCTCACGTCGCGATTATTTTCGTCATTGAGACTCAGCAATTTTCTGAAAGCAATGAAATAATCTTATCGGCTTATTAATTAAAGCCTTCAATAAATTAAATCCGAACGAGATCTTTTTCATTTTTTTTTTTTCAACTGCGCAATTTTATACGAAAAGACGAATAACGGAATAAACCGTCTGTCTTGTCGAGAAGGATTATTATAACAAGCGGAATAGCTGTATGCAAAATAACTTGCTTCATCAAACGTTATCGCGGGATATTCGAAACGTGAGGCTTCCTCCGCAGTCCGAAGGTCGCGACACCATTGCTGTCATTGTGCGTGCTATCGACATGGCATCAGAGATATTTTTCTTAGGATTAATTGCGATTAAAGTGCGGACGATGTTTCTCAAAACATTGAATAAAATAAAAATACACTTTGGCAAACGTTAAAGGAGGCAGCAACGAATCCTAATCTCTGTAATGCCGATAAAGGCCAACGCAATGAGATACGTCATTCTCGAGAAGCGACAAACACAGCTACCTTTATCATTATCCAAATAAAATTACGCACTTCACGTACGTGCCAAAGAAGAGCATAACGATTTTTCTACTTAAATTCCACGACTTTCTCGCTTTCGAGGAATCTCTCATTGAAAGCGTTTTTTCCGTCTGTACTGACGATCGTGAACTCTTATGCTGAGTATTATTAATTTTTTTTCTCAGAAAACCAGTATCGATTCATTTAGTATTCATAAGCATGCGTAATGAGAAATTATAAAACTGGAATATGTAATTATTATTAGAATATGTAATTATTATTAGATTACGATGCAATAGACACGACCTACTGTCGACAAAAAAAATCGTTTTTTTTTTTTTTAAATATCTACGATACTACAAACGAAATTCCAACGTGATAATTATCGCGATAACGTAATGCATATTTTCCACATTTATAGGATCGATAATTGACTTGTTAATAATAATTATATCGTAACCAATCCATGAAATTTTACAAGCAATTTCCTCATAATTTTCAATAAAATTACACATTCCCAAAAGTATCAAGATACAATAAATTATCGAAATTCTCTTCGCATTGCGCTGCAACGTAATTAACCGTTTTATGTATTTATTTGTTATTTATAAGCGTCGTTGAAACGAGCTACATACGTAACATTCCAAACGTTATATCTCCAACAGTGCCATGGAAGTAATTTCAGAGCCGTAATAGAATGATACAGCATCAGCTATAATTTTGATTCTCTCCTGACGGCGACATGATTACGAAGCAGAAAATTGACAGAATTATATCATATAGAAAGAGAGAGAGAAAAAAAAGAGACAGAGAGACAGAGAGATAGAGAGAGAGAGAGAGAGAGACAGACAGACAGACAGACAGAGAGAGAGAGAGAGAGAGAGAGAGAGAGAGAGAGAGAGAGAGAGAAAGCGCAATTGCGTTTATCGAGATGCTACGCGATAAGAACGATTCCTAGTGGAACCGAAACGATTCGCGTTTAACAATTGAGAATCGCTGCCATCCGAAGGTGGTTGAGTGAACCGGGGCATGGGTGGATTGGGTGGCGAGGAGGGGGGGGGGGAGAAGAGGAAGGCAAGGAAATGATACTACGCCGCAGTATATAGGGTGAGCGATCGATGCGAGCCAAAACATTGCCACATGCCTAGCAGCCTGTGCGCGAAACCTGCTTTATAAAACCACCGCTATCGCGTTGTAGCCTAATAGGACGATTCGCGGCCGACAATTTTACACGTGTTCTCCACGATAAGGTCATAGGCGAATGGCGAGAATTACGTCGAACCCGCGTTACAGGCACGATTGATCCGAGCCCCCGATCCTCCCGTGGCTTTATACACGTTGGCCATCGGTGCCACGGCAACGTGCCACTTTTGATGCGCATAAAACGGAAATGAACGACGAAACAATGCCAAAATTCTCATGAGTTCGAAGGCTTGATGCTCGGCAGTCACTTTCGTTACAAGATACCAGTGTGGGCGTGACGAGTTTTATGATGGCTCAGATAACTTTTTGGCTGTCCAATTGTATTGCGTATTAGTATTAGATAATAGCAAACGGGAAAGATAAAAAAAATCCTAAAAAAAAAGAAAGCGTCAAAGTCTTCTTTAAACATTCTACATGTGATGCAAGAGACTTGTCTGATTTTGAGAACAAATTTGATTCTCTTGAGATATGTTGTCCAAAAAATTCAAGAGATCATGTTTTTTTTTTTATATTGGCCTAATTTAAGATTTAAGGGATGAAACCAATCTCAAAGTTACCACATATACATATATGATTTCAATCAATTATCAACAAAATAGTGAGATATATAGAAAAATTTTTAAACAAAACTTTATGATTTTTTATGTATTTTATAACAAATAAAAAATTCAATATTTTTCAAAATATCTCCATATCTTATTATTTTTCCTTAAATTTTTCAACTTCTTTCTCAAAGATGTGATTTTGTAAAATAATTTTATTATTTATACAATTGAATGTGGCATAAAATTTTCTTTAATTTTTATTCCTGGATGAAATTTAAATTTCACAAAAATAATGGGGAATGGAAGTATTTTAAAAAATAAATCTTTTAAAAATCTAAATACACGACTATAAAATATATAAAAAAACCATAAAAAAATTTATCTGAAATATTTTTTTATATACTTTATTAACAATAATACAATAATACTTCGTATATTACTTCGTTAGTAATTGATTGGAATCAAATATGTGCATTAGCTTTGAGGAGTTGTTTCATCCTTTAAATATCAAATTGTGCCGATATAAAAAAATACACGTCCCTTAGATTTTTGTGTTTGACAACATGTGTCAAGGAGAAAACCAAATCGCTTCCGGACAGTTGATTGACCCCTCGTGAGTGATACACTCTACCGATAGCTTAGACTTTTTCTTCGTAAAAAGAATGCGAAATGAATCGGAATGTATATCTGTCAGATAATTCGCGTGCCGTATCCGCAGGGCAAAATAATGGAGGAACGCTCGCATAATATTCCACGTAACACCGCGATATTGCGCCGCCGATCGACTCACCGGCTCGCGGAAAGCCGTTAGAAAGCGGATCTAACGTCGATCGGAATGCGCGAGGTAACGCTTAACAAGCACGCTGGGACTGTCGGGCAAGTTAGCTGAGGTAACTACCGGTCATACCGTGCACGCGAGTAAGAACGAAAAGTCATTCTTCGTACAAAACCGTACCTCCGACGGTAGGTACGTCGATCGGTACGGATGAAATAAGGCGATAAGAGAAGGAATTTAATGGTCGCCGCGATACGGAAAATACATTCGAGCCGGAGAAGACGCGCGGGAAGATCGTCCCGATGGTATTTCCCCGGGGGTATTGACGCGGCACCTCGCCGGCATCTCTCTACGCCTATATCCTTGAGCTGAGAATTTATTTCGCCGGGAATTTTCCGGGAAGGTCGGACGATGGATTTCCGAGTTCCCGTCACGATAACGCCGCGTCTATTCTAACCGCGACCGCTCAAGGCTCCGATGATCTATTCCGACGCATGAAGAATTCTAAGGAAAATAGCCTATCGGCAGCCGGCGATGATACGGGACGCGTGCCTGACGAACGGATGGACGGTGTAGGACGGCCTGTTGTTGTACGATAACTGAAATCTCTCCGCTCGGCGAAGGTTCTTTCAGCCGCGGAACGAAACGCGGCTTTCTCGTCAAATGTATCGAGAGCGCGTATCTGATCGCAATAAGTCCGACAGGCGCAGCCGTCGCGATCATACACTCGGCAATCCCGTGTATCAGTGGAAACGATATTTTTTTCCCCCCGAGAGAGATAACTGGAATCAATCGTGAACTTTACGATTCGATAGCTTCGGCGCGTCACGCACGAACGGGCGCATTATCGTTGTTGTGACGACGTCAATATAAAGCCGTTTTAATTATTGCTAATTCGATATCAAGGTGCGATCGCCCGTTCAGTCGTTTGTTCGTTTCGACTCGCTCCATTTCAGATTAAATCCCATGGAGAAGTCAACGTGCACACGTGCTGGAAGGATTTATTCCATCGTCCCCATCCCGGCCGCGTTATGGTGACGCGATTACAAAACGTCGGGTCACCGCAGAATTTACTCACGCGGCGGCCGCATAACGCGAGGCGGGCGAGGGAGGAGGAGGAGGAGGAGGAGGGGAAAAAAGAGCGCGTGTCCGCGAATCGTCATCATCTTATCTAATACCTACATCGAGCGACGGGCTATCGGGTGTCGCGCTCGAGGTAAACGGCGAAGGGTCGCTGTCCCCGTCGTCGTCGCGGTCTAAATGGCCACGAGCACGACAGCCTCGCATCGGCTGGACGTTAACCGTACATCGATGCGACGTGTGACACATCATGTACAATGCCAATGCGTAGTACGTCGTCGTCGTCGTCGTCGTCGTCGTCGTCGTTGTCGTCGTTGCCTGTGTCCACGCACGTCGTCGCACGTCCTCGTGTACGTACACACGCCCACACATGTGCGGATGCTGCCACTAATAGGTGCTTAATCGAGCGAGCCCCCGCGAGGTAACGCGTACGATAAGAAGGAAAGCATGCGCCGCTGCCTTTTTCGCGAAGCGAACTAACCGCCACCGCCGCGGCATCGTTCGGGGGTTGAGCGCGGAGGGGTAAGAAAGTGCGCAGTAAGGAAAGGACGGACTCCGCCCGCTGCCACCGTCGCCGCCACCTCCGCCGTCACCTCCGCCGTCACCTCCGCCGCCACCTCCGCCGCCACCTCCGCCGCCATCGCCGTTGCTATTCACCACTCATAGTGGTGCTCGCTTCTCGACGACCCTATTACGCATAAGTCGAATCTTTTGCCGTGTAATCGCCAATTTTCTTTTCCTGAATAAACAGCAGTGGAGCGAAGAAAGATCACGAAAGTCAAGAATAAGTTAAATTTATTTTATGGATCTCTTTGAAATTATAATTATATAGTAATATACTAGACTCAAAGGCTACATTTCAAACTATAAATATCTTACCTTTACATATTGAGTTTAACTTGTTTACGCTTTGAGTCTAACTAATCTAAAGTCACTCTCCTTCTTCAGGTGTTCGCTGAATGAATACTCGATGAAAATATCGAGAATATTTCGTTTGATTTTCTATCTTAAAGATTTTAGTATGTAGGAAGCAATCAAGTGTAATGCAATACGCGAAAGCGGAGGTTTCAAAGCTTCGTGACGATGCCGTTCTTTAAAAAAAAAGTGATACGATATCGAGAGCGACTAGAAGTAAAAGGGCTTCTCGCTTGACAAACTTTAACAACGATCTTGGGAGAACGACGCAATATTGTGTAAGAGAGGGAGCGTGGAGGGATCATGGAGCCGCCATCCAACGGTGAGCCCGGAAACCGATCGAGTCCTCCCCATTGTGCGCGATGATCAACGGAAGGATTTCGGCAACCAACATCCCCTCGCTCATTAGCATCACTATAACGTCGTCGTATGAGGCTAAGAGGTCGTTCACAAAGTTGCATTTCGTGTTTATGCTTACTTCATATATATATATATATATATATATATATATATACGCAGGAGCGTATACGTGCTTGCCAAGTGCGTATATATTTATCCGATAACGCACTTCTGGAACCTATTCAGCGAATGGGATTCCTATTCAACGGCCGAATGCTAATACGAAAATGAAACGTGAATCAACAAGATGATGCAAGAATGTCGGCAAAGATATTCGGCAAGATACGGCAGATTCGACATTCGCGCACTTTCACCCTCCCCTCTCAGGCTCGTCATCTCGTTGGACGGGGCTCTAACGTATGAAAGGCATGGAAAACGGAGGAAAAGGTACAGCAAGACGGGGATGGTAAAAACGCTCAAGCGGCGATAATATGTTGCTTTATTAGCAAGGAAGATACAGACACTTGTGCTATACTTGCCGAAGTACAAAGCACCTACGTCGAAAGGATATTGGAAGATAGCGCACGACCGCACCGTCGTTTAAAAGCGGAAACAAATGAACGAAAGAAAATGAACAAAGAACACGAGAGAACAAAGAGAGTAAGAAAAAGAGAGAGAGGGAGAGGGGGGAGGGAGAAAATGAAGGTGAGGGATGTATAGAAGAAACAACATTATTCTGAAACAAAACGCGAAAGAGAGAATAATCTACATCTATGAAAACATTGCGTTCAATAAGAAGAAGAGAAAAAAGCCGTTAAAACCAGCGGCTTTAGCCGAGAAATTTATCGACGGTGACGATCACTATGGAGTCGGCAATTATATCCAGATCTCGGTCTCGACATGGCGCGGTTCATCGAATTGCGCGATGACTTTAGGACCCAAGGTGCATACACGCGGTTCGAATGAAATATAGTTCCTGGAAAAATACGTGCGGCAAACACAGGCAGGCGCGCGCACACGCGTGCATACACGCCCGCACGCACGTACACGTCCGAGCACGTGTAACGTAAATCGCATGAACAGCGCTAGAGGAGTAGTTTGCATATTTAACGACGGTTTTCGATGGAAGAAGGGATGACGTCGTCGCTTCGCCGGCACGTTGCCTTTCGTTACGACGCCGCTTCTTCAAAAAAAATCGACGAGAGAATATATCTCCCCTCCCCCTCCCCCTCCCCTTAACTCGTCACGCTATAATCTCCAAGACACCCGGTATGTGTTGCACGGAATGCGGTTTACATTCCGGCATCTATGTAAAGTAAAACGGGCACACGAGGCGATCGAGATGCGAACGTGCAGGACGCGTGCGCACGCGTGCGCGCGCACGAGGCCGGCGGAGCGGCACGAACCGAGTCGTTCTTGCGTGAAAACGTTAATTTTGCACCGGCCGAATTAGTATTTGGAAACACCTTCGCTCACGTAAAGCATGTTTAAGCTTAAAGCACACAACCCCGCCGATTCTTAGGTATGTGCGCGCGCGCGCGCACGTTATCGAAGCACACGAAGTTTCCCCGATAAATACGAAACGGGTTAATTATATTCAAGCTGATGAGTTAACGGAGATTAGCTGGCGATAAAGGCGAAAATAGACGTGAAAGTACGTTGCCGCTCGAAAAAAAGACTGCCGCGACTAAAAATACCTAATATTTCCGTGAAAGGAAGGAGAAATTGCTCCTTTCTAAATTTTTACTTTTACCGTCTTCATTACTTCCGTTGTTTTCTTCGCGAACTTAACTATCGTCGAGTATCGCATTTAACGTTTTCCCTTCTCTCTGACAGTTAACGACCCAATTATTATCCTCAAGTTTGAAACGTCGATCTTTCCCGAGTGCCGAGAAGCTTGCCATAATGACGCGTGTTCGAGTAACACTAATTACGATCGCTAATTGCTCCGTGTCAGCATATTTACGCGCACGGTTATTGCAGGATGACGGTCGCTCGCGCAATCTTTTAGAACAAGATCGTTACAGATGGCACGATTGACAAGTACTCGACAGTAATATAACGCCAATTAACAAATTAGCAAATGATTTAAGATTCAATTTCTAAGTAACCGTTCGCACCAACGGACACGCACGACGTCGCATATCTACTTCGCGGATCTATGTGGGTAATAATTAGATTTTCTATGTCAAACGTGTACGCGCGTTCAAATAGAAAGTCGAAATCCCGTAAGAGATCCCGGACAAGGACACGCGCAACATGTAGCCGCGATAAGAAAAACGGCTGCTTCAGCATCAAAAAAAAAAAAAAAAAAAAAGAGCAACATGACCAAGCGGCAACGGCGGCGCGATGGTTTTACGTTTCACGGAAAATATACAAGAGATTGCAAAGCGGAACATGCGGCACGAGATGCATCTTGCTGTCGGCGAGAATACAATGAAAATACGCCAGAGAGAAGCGTGTTACATGCTCTTCGAGCGAATATCGACAACTCGAAAGTAATTCTGTGCGATCGTCGATACGCGGGAGAAATTAGCTATTAGAATAGAATAGAATATTTTATTTCAGCATTTCATTTCTATTATCAGAAACGGTTCTTGTCATTTGTTAGTTTACGATTATATTCTTATCTATACTCGTTCATCCACCCATTACTACTAATTGATTGTCTAATTTATGATAAATTATTCCTAATACAGAGTATTTATCGAAACCGAAAAAAAAGTTCTCTAAGAATTCCCCGATGTTCGAAGCAATTTGTTAAAAATTTCAAATGAAATAAAAGTGTTTTTATATCTTACAAATATATATTTATTGTTTATAGTTTTTAATTTTTTTATCATTTATAAATCATAAAACAAAATTAACAACAAAATTAAGTTTTAATAATTAAATTTAAAAAAATTTTGAAAAAAATTATAAGGGGAAGTGTAAAAAAATAAATATGTTATATTGTATAAAATTTTTAAATTTTACTTTCAAAAATTACAAACAAAAAATTATATAATAATTGTATAACGTAAACAAAATTTAACTTTCATAGAACAATTTCTTCTGATTTTTAGACAAAATAAAAAAAAAAAAAAATCCCTAAAAATGATTCCCTGATAAAATTCCAGGTTCTCCAGGTTTTTCCAGGTAACAGACACTATTTTATCTGTGATACTATCTTTATCTTTTCGCTTCTCACTCGCATACCAAACACCTGATACCTAGGAAAATTGGCCATTATAGAGGACGTCGCGAAATTATTCGTGCTCGTGCTTTGCACCGGCAAGATCCTTTGTTTCCGGGATAGTGACTTTCGTTGGAATTCGATTTAACGGAATGTTAATCAGTTCATTTTCGCCAATTGCGACGCGCCGTGAACGCCGGTCGCCGACGATATTCGGGGCCACGAGTTCCCCTTAGCATAACAATGCCGGCCAATCGTTCTATTGGGCGCATGTGCCCTTGATACGCGTTAATAGCGCAACCAGCGGTGACATTCCGTGCCATCGTTGGCGTAGTACTTTTGCCCGGGGAACGAATAAGCTATCCAATTACGATACCCGACGCGAGGCGGCCGGTCTAGACGTCATCGCCATTTCTACGGGGGTTAGAGAGTTGCTCAAAAATAACTGTCCAGCGCGCGGTATCAATGTGAAATCAACGCTCGCTTTTGCCGGAATCGGTGTGTCTGACAGCATCAAAAAAAAAAAAAAAAAAAAAGAGAAAAAAAATGAAAAAATCATTGGCATCCTTTTGTGATTTGTGACGACACCCGAGGATAAAACGAACCGCTAGCGCTTATATAGGAATAAACCACGGATGAGAAAGGAAGAAAAACGATAGAGAGGAGGCCGGGGATATAGGGGTTAGGTATTGCGGGCTCGACGTTATTGCCTGTCGTTAATGTCAGCCGTCAAATATTCCTATAACATTTTTACGAATATTTTCAAGGCTAAGAGTCTCTCCCGACAGACACTTTGCTTATTTCACCTTAGTTAAGGCACACCGAGCGACAACTTTTGCGAATGTCTATGATGTCGTAAACGTCACCGTTACTCACGTGGTCCCACGTTATTTTCCACACAGCCAGACTAATAAGAGGGCGTTTAACAATACGACGTCGGGCGCGAAACAATTGAGAAATTGATCTCAATTCCGATCGTATCGATTCCGATGACGATCTAAAGATCGTCGCGTTAATCTCGCTCTCTCTCTTTCCCTCTTGGAAAAATGATCTGCAATGAAACAGCTCTCTCTTTTTTTTTATAAAATGTGAAACGTTTCTCCAAAATAATACATAAAGATCTCTTGTAGCTCGTTCAAGAAACACTGGATACGTCGCGTCGCTATCAAACGTTTCTTATCAGAAATCAACTACTAGAACGTTCGATCGATATCCGCCCGCCGTCGCACTGTTCGCCAACTAACTGGCAAATAATCACGAGAAGGACGACGTCCATTGTCAGCCGTATTGCGGAGTACTGCGATTACGCGAGAAGACTTAACAAGATGTTATTCTATCGATCCGTGTCCATTCCTACCGCTGTCTGTTGACGTCTCTTAATTTTCTCTTAATTCCTTTTCCTAATTCCCAAAGAATCTATAATTAGATAAATATAAAAAAATAATTTAAATCGAAATTAAAGTTAAACCTTAACTGATAGAAATGGATACATAAATTATTTTACAATTATATTATCATATCTATTTCTATTAATTTCTATTAATTTCTATTAATTTTAATCTCGATTTCACTTTCTTTTTATATTTCCTAATACCTTTTATAATTCCTAAAACTATAAAAATAAAAGGCAAACGCTAAACCGAGAATAAAGTTAATCTAGATCGGTACAAGTGGGCGTTAAAAAAAATAAAGAAAATTCGTATCTCTCTCTTATTTTTTCGTTCAAAAGTTAAACTGCTGCCAACGTAATCCTATAAAATACAAATCGCGATATCAAATCGAGCACCAAATCGAAACGCGATTCTGTAATCGCAAAAGCGCTGGACGTCGACGGATCGATTTTCCGGAAGATTGACTGGAGAGGCAAGAAAGGCGGAAGATATCTGTTGTTAATCCTACAGGACGAACTCTCAAGGATGGATGAAGGCGGCGTGACAATCGAGCGAATACGAATACCGGATTACAAATAATAACGTTCGACGTCATACTTTCTCTCTCTCTCTCTCTCTCTCTCTCTCTCTCTCTCTCTCTCTCTCTCTCTCTCTCGGGAATAATATATATTTATGATAATCATGTGTACGAGCGTGCATACATGAGTGCGTGCGCGTGTACGCGCGTATACACGAGCGTAAAGCGCTCGAGAAAGAGTGCTTTGATGCGGATTGAAATCGGGCCGAGGCAAGCCGAGGCGAGCCGAATCGAATTTATGGCTCTTACACGGTCCTCTCCTGAGCTCGCGGGACGACGCAACATCGTCGTGAGGACGTTTGCTTTCTCACGACGCGACGGTGCGGCGTGGCGCGGCGTGGCGTGACATGGCGTGGCGTGGCATGGCGTGGCGTGGCGTGGCGTGGCGTGGCGTGGCGTGGCGTGGCGTGGCGTGGCGTGGCGTGGCGTGGCGTGGCGTGGCGTGGCGTGGCGTGGCGTGGCGTGGCGTGGCGTGCGTGGCGTGGGCGCAGCGCAGCGCAGCGGCGAACGAGGTTAGCCGAGCAGCCGCGAGGTGACTAAAGAGACTAAAGAGGTCAGTGACTAAAGAGAGAAATATCGCGAAATGCGATTTAACTGTCGCCACACGCCGCCGCTGCCGCCGCCGCTGCTCTTTGCCTATCAACGCGCGGTCCCGCGACATCGGGAGCAGTCTCTGTCTCTCTCTCTCTCTCTCTCTCTCTCTCTCTCTCTCTCTCTCTCTCTCTCTCTCTCTCTCTCTCTCTCTCTCTCTCTCTCACCCGAAGGAAGCGGCGGCGACCGCGCGATACAGGACCCGCGCGTGCGACGCACTACCTCGCCGAAATTCGCAGAATCGGCCGTCGAGGTAGTCCGCTTTTGCGCGCTCCCTTCCACTCCATCCCTACTGTCCCCCCTCCCCCCCCTCCGCCATCCTCCCTGTCTTATAGTCGTTCCACGAAAAAATCGCCACCGTTGTACATGAAACGCGATCACTCGCTTCCTCTCTTTCCGCTCCGGGTCCACGGCTCGGCATCTTCTGTCCCCGTTCCCCCTCACCTCTGCTCTCTTCCTCCTTTCTCACCGAGCAAATGAGCAATTTTCACGGCGGTCTGGGAGGCCATTGATACGCCGCGCCGCGCCGCGCCGCACCAGTGAAAGCATCCGTGTTTCGTGGAAAAGGACTCCTTCGCGAATCCCAACGTCATCGGCAGGAACAACGCCCAGAGGCGACGCGTTCCGCCGAAAAAATTTTGCCTGTTGGTCACGCGCACTTTTTTCCCCGCATCTTCCTTTCGTTCCTTCCCCGCCCCGTCGCCGCCAAACGATCGCGTTCTTTCTCGATTGAGGACAGCGGCGGCGAGGAAAGGAACGCAATTCGAAGCTGCTTTCGAGTAGAGAGAGGGAGGAGGAGAAGGAGAGAGAAAGAGAGAGAGAGAGAGAGAAAAAGATAGGTTGATAAATAGGTAGGCGGACGGAGGACAAGAAAAAAGGTCGCCTCGGCGAAAGTCGGAGAAACGAACGAAAACACGTTCGCCGGACGTGCCTTACGGGGCGAGTATCATTTCAGGAGCAGGAGTCGACGTCGCGAATGGCTCCGTCGACGTCGCGAATGGCATTCCGTGTGATAATAGCCGAATTGCCGCGTACCGCGAGTACGTCATATAATAATAATGAGACGAGCGGCTCGCGCCCCGCGAATGCGGCGGAGAAGCGAGGACGAAACGGAGAGTAAGTCAAAAGGAGGACGTCTTACCGAAATGCGGCGTCTAATCGGAGGCCTCGAGGCGCGTATCGAGGTGTCATATCACTCAGCTTCTGTCGTCGAGACACACAATCGAGGGTTGCCTCCCTGGCATTCAAGACTCGGTGGCCAGTGGCAAACACCGTGGCGCGCGATCACTTTTTCTCTCGCAAAAAAAAAAAAAAAAGAAACACCAACACCACTCACAGCCGCGCACGCATAACACTCTCGCGAAAATATCGCTCCGCGAGAATCGGAGTCGACTCGTGCGGCTGTCCGTACGTTTAATCCGTTTTGTTTATGCCTCGGTCGCTCTTCCGGGGCGAGCGGAAACGACGGAAGGAGATCGACGGCGTCGCGCAGCGTCGTGGCACGCGACAGGATGATCGCGTCGTTAAATAAATATCGCGCGGCTACTCGGTCGGGGCGCAAGATTCCCCGCGCGACTCGCACACAACTTGTTTACTAGAACGCGCACCGCGCCATGCCCCGTGAAACGTGCGTCTGCCACCGCCTGCCTCTCGCCCACCGAGCAAAATAGGCGCCTGCGCACTGGCTCGCCGTCCCGCGTCTACGCGCTCCTCTCCCTTCTTCTTCCCGGCCGCGCTTTCTACGTGCGATAAAGGGAATATCTGCCTTGACGTACTACTACGACGCAACCGCGGCGAGGCAGCGCGTCGTAACATACGAACACAAGCGGGTCATCGTACTCTCGCACCACCTCTGGACGAACGACGTTATTCGCCCGTGCTCGTCTTCTATCGAAACGTCCCGTCCATATCCCCGATTACCGCGAATATCGCGACATCTGTTAAAACCTGAGTTAAAACCAAGCTAAATTTAACGCGTACGCACGGATGATAAATCGGCGCGGATAATAGGCCGGCTTGGAGATGATAAACTATCCCGAAAGATAAATCCGGCGCGGATGATAAACTGTGCACGATTAATAATTCAGATGTGAATGAAGTCAAAACCATTAAATATCTACGAAGATATCTTTTTTTAATAATATATAAATATCTTAATAAATATCTAAATAAAAATAAAAGATATCTTTAAAAAGAGATAGAAAATATCTTTTTAATAATATATTAATATCTTTTTAATTATATATATATATCTTTTTAGGATAGCTGAAAAATTTTAGAACGTCTTTTTGACGTCTTAATGTTCTTTAAGAATTTTCTTTGGATAGCAAAGTTTAAAACTGAATTTTTATGATATATAGGAATGTTATGCCTAATTGAACGATAATTGAGTTTTATCTTCATTAAAATCGCGAGTGTTAGAATTTTTTATTCAATAAAGATTAATTTTTCTCGAAATGTGATCATAATGATAATTTATAAACTTTTATAATTTATACTGAATCTTATTTATAAAATTAAATCATTTTGAAATTATCTCTTGTATAAGAAAAGAGATAAATTCGTACAAGCATATAGATTAATATGAAATATTATTGAAATATTATTTGAAATAAAAAGCAAAATTGTAATAGGTATATATGCATATATATTCATAATTTCTACATTTACAATTATAATTATGATGAAAGATTAACTATATAAAATATTTATATCTCGCTCTTTCAACGACGATATTTCTGTAACAGAAAATGGTTCAATATTTTCAATGATTATGATAAAATGATAAAATAATAATCGGAATTCAATTATACATGTTCCATGATAAAATAATTAAAATAATGATACTGTAAAATAATGATGTAATTTTAATACAATTTTTCTCAGTTTTTTTGCAGTTTTATGCTCTTAATCAATGCAATAATATAATCTACATATAAATACGTATTTATATGTATCATATATAAATTAGATTAATAAAAGAATCTATATAAAGCAGTTCCTAAATGATCAATATCGTACAATATGATTGTATAGCATTGATCGTTTAAAAGCCACTTATAATATGTATTAAAATACAGTATTATTTTCGATCATGTTAATATAACAATCATGTTAATATACATGTAACGAATTATCTTTGCAATGAGTACTGCATCTAATTATCTTGATAAAACGGATTTCGTTGCGACATGATAAAAAAATATTCTGTATCATTTTATATCTAATGCTAAAAATAGGACATCCTTAAACGAACAATACTACAAATTTAGTTATTCGTTGGACATATAGTTGACAATAAGAATGCCCCGCACGTTGTTCCTACATAAAATTATGCATATAAAATTACAATTGTACCCAAAGATAAGAGAAATTTGACAACTTAAATAATACTTCAACTTGATTTAACCGAGAAATTCCTTTTCAAAATGATTTCCTAACAAGAGTGCACTTGCACTTGTCATTCTATCATTCACTTCCCTTTATAGTATTATATTTTTGGTCCATTTTATATTGCTGTACAATACTTCAATATTCAATTGCCTCTTTTAATTACATAGCCAATTTATGAAACAAATCATCGTTATGTTAAAGAATAAATTGATACTTCGTAAAAGTGATGGATGTTATCTTTGTGTAAATACTGCGTCCTTTGTGTAAATATCATCTTTCGTTCTATTATTTTTTCACAATATTGTGTTCTAACATATTGATACTTAAAATAAGGAAAGTCCTTACGTAACATAGTAAAAGTCCACACACATTACGAATTTAATCTATTTAACATCCGTCTGATTCGTATAATACAATTCGCTCTCTACGTTAATTCGTCCGTGCATAATTTTCTCTCTTCCTCTACTCGCTGTCGAGTGCGATTGAAAGCCTCCGTTTTGACGAAATCCACGGTTTTGTACACTGTCGTACTCGGAAGAGATGGCGCGGGCGGTAATGTCGAAGAATTAAAGCTCTCTGTCGTTTTCAAATCAAGATCCAGATATTGCAGCACCACCAAGCGATTGGACGCCGGAATAAACGTATTGTGATCTTGGTAATAGTATATCTGGAAATCGAATTACACATAATATGTGAAATCATACATCGTACCGACATGCGTCATGCGCAATGGAGATTACGCGCGATTCTTGGAACCATCCTACGAACCTCTTCTTTATCCTCGAATGCGTTATTGTCTTCGTCCGAAGTCGATTGATGACGTGTTGAGTGCATATGTGATGGAGGCGTTGGACTGGGCGCCGCCCGCATTCTTCCTCTTCCGGGAGGAGATGCAAGTTGTAAATGAGGTGCTGCAAAAAATTTATTATCATATATCTCAAATGTATCTCTTACATGCTTAGTATTACATAATTTCAGATCTAAATAACATTAAGGATCGCCTTAGTCCATCTTTTCTAAGATATTATTATTATTATTTTTACTAGCATCGTATAAAAAAGGAGAAGAGGAAGAAAAAATCTACCTTCCACTGGCGATTTATTCAATGGCGGCTTTAATTTCCTATTGATGCTGGGCGGTTCAGCCGGAGAGTGTTCGGCAGAACTCACATCGTACATCGTTACTATCGTTGGACCTGGTGATGGTTCATTGCTTATGATAGACATTGAATCGCTAGTTTTCCTACCAGGTTTCAGCTCTCTATATACTATCGGTGGAGGCGGCGCCATGGTGGTCGGTACACTTGTACAACCATCTCGCACGAGAGGGCTAGGTAGATTCGAGTACGTCGCCGTGGTCGAGTTTTCAGAACGCGGACTTGGCGGTTCGTCCTCGTGGAAATCATAGCGAAAGACATTCTGCGTTTCGTCACTGATAGTGCTCGGCGCGGCGTTTGAGTAAAAGTGCTTCGACGATTGATCGACCGCTGCCGCGCTGCTCTCGACAGTCGTTTGCGTTGCTTGCGGTTGATGAGATCTAGGAAAATCATACGATTCATCGGTCACGACACTCGTCGCTATCGTCGCGGCAGCAGCAGCAGGCGTCGTCGGCGCCGGTGTCGCCGGGGTACTCGGTTTCGAACTCTCGGTGGCACCATCTAAGTTCAGATAGTTATGACCAGGATTTTCAGGTAACATATGGGGTGGTTTCGGTGGCCTTGGCGGTGCTGGTAACTTCTCTATGGCTGGTGGCAATGCGGAATCGACGATCCGAAGTTTACCGAAGCGTTTTCTCACACTCCACGAGCCAATCTCCTGATCACCTGAACCGTGAGGTTGCCGTGAATCACCTGTTACGATTTTATTCCGTTAAAAAAGATAAAAGAAACGAATCAAATATTATAAAAATTGCCATGTTCACCTGTTGGAAGTGTGTCCCAATGTATGGACATTACAGGCGCCCATTCATCATCTGTGAAGACACTCTCGGCATCTGTCGTTGTAGGTGATCGTGGTGGTGAAGGTGCCAATTTTCTCGGGGCATCGTAGTGCTCGGGTCCCTGTCCAAGGGCAGAACTCAAGGAGCTGGTATCATTGAGTCGACGACCAGAAATGCATTCGCTAATAGGAATGTAGGGACCGGAGATTGTGCTAGTGGGTGAAGTTGGTGGGGATTCTTGAGACTCATATTGAAATACTAAAACAAAAATTGCATGCTAATGTGTAAAAATTAAATTTGTATTCTATTCAAATATTTTTTATATTATAGAAAAGTTCTTAAAAAAATGAGAATCCTGTCTTGTGATATAAATTCACAAAAATTTAATATAAAAACATATATGCAAAAGAATAATGTGAGACATAAATTCCATTACTTTGTTGTTCATCGTCCTGAGTATATGCCTTCAGACCACAAACTTGACAAACCGCATCTACCCATTTGTTCATATCAGTTTCATTCTCAGCGACTAAATAATAGATTCGTTTAGGTGTCTTGACATTAAACATATATTGATACTTCTGTTTGCGATTTTCAAATCTAAGACCTGCATCCACCTATAAGCATTATTATCCAATTAGTAATATAAAGATAACTCTATAAAGATAATGTTACAAATACCTGTTCACATTGATCCAAATCAATGCGTCCCTTGAGTTTACGACAGCGCCTATCTGTATAATATTCCAAAAAATATTGACCAGGCAGCTCGCCACTGTGACGAAGGGCAAACCATCGCTTTCTCCATCGCTGGTGGGAAAAAAATACAGAGTTAAAACTATTATTTTTGAAACTGCAATATACTTGCCAAGAAAAGTTCCAATAAACATCATTCATCACAATTATATTTTCCCCCCATCGAAAGTGCAAGTTCCCCAAAAAAGTCAAAAATCACTTGCGAGCGAATTCTTTCGAATTCTCTTAGAATTAGGTTAGGCCGAGATATTTTTCAGGCGGAGAGAACCAAGTTTATCGCCGTGGAATGAACGCTCGAGTTTTCCTCGGAATTTTAAACGTCAAATAACACTCCAGAATCTGGAGTTGGCATCTCTAGCGGATTAAGGGGGAAGTATCTTAAGGATAATCCAGGCGAACGTAAACAATGAGCAGGCCTCAGTTCTGGGAAAGCTTCGTGGATAAAAGACACAAATTGCGATATGTGAATTCGCTATATACTCAACACCGACCGCTCGCCAGATCTTGTTAGGCGGCGATTTGATGAGATATCCCTCGTAGACGATCTCCTGAGATGTCTTGAGCACCTCCATCTCTTCCTCCACCCAGGAGACGGTGATCAGCGCGGTGAGGTCGCCCGGTTAGCAATCGCCGTGGAGCGATTTTCAGAATCTCAGAGGCAGGAAACCATCGTCGTGATAGGTGCGCGAGGAACCACCGACGACGACGACGACGACAGTGACGGGCATGACGACGCGCTCGTCGTCCACTTGTCTATTTTTGGCGTAACACGGAGAAACCGAGACCTTCCTCCTTTCCCTGCCGAACCCTTGTCCCTGTGCGCTTGCGCGCGCACAGCCAAACGGTACCGACACGCGGATAACGCGAGGGAGAAAGAGAGAGAGAGAGAGAGAGAGAGAGAGAAAGAGAGAGAGAGACCAACACAAAACAGCCCGCAATCCGCAACGGGACACCGCGCTCCGCGCTGCGGATCTCGGCGCGATGCACAAAGACGAGACGCGAGTAAACGTCACGGAGCCGTGTCTCCGTTCTCCGCTCTCCGTTTCGTCTCGTTCCGTCTCGTCCGTCCGTCACTCGCCGCCGCGGCCACGTGTGCCAAGGATCGCGCGAGTGACGTGACACACACGGGATCTTTCCGTAATGACGAGCGGCGCAGTAATGCGCGACTTTGTGGCCGTTAATGAAGGGTTATTTTTTCATAACTACTTTGTATCCGAGTTGTAACTGTTTAACTATTAACTCTTTAGTAAAAAGAGCAGTTGTCCGTTTTTCTTTTTTTTTTTTTTATCATGATTATGATTGAGCCTCCGTAGGCTGCGAAATTATAGATCAAATATTTATTTTGATGCCATATTATCGACGATGCCAGTGGTTAGTCTTATATTATCAGCATGTATTGTAATTATCAAAGGATGTATTCCAGAGATAAAAGTTATTGTAAGGTATCACACACAGATATTATTTTATAATTATAAATTGTGGAATATTGTTTTACGTTTCTTTCTAATATTTTCAAGAAATTTAAAATTAACTTTATTTTAAATAAATTTACGAGTTTTAAGAGGCCATCCTTTCTGAAGAATTATATACAAAAAGTTCAAGAACTTTTCAAAATGAATTACACACCTCGATATAAGAATATAGTTTTATATATAGTTTTTGAAGGAAAAAATAACTTTATTAATAAAATTATTATAATTAAAAAAACTCTTCATGTATTACGACCATTTAATAAATGTCTATGCCTAATAATGAAATAATGAATGATTTTTATGCGACGATTGCTTCAGTTGATTTTAATAATCTATTCCACGAGTTCGAGGAAAAAAGATTTGTTTATTCGATGCTTTTTTCTCAAATTTATAAAGTTCATAGCGGCATGTTTGTGTTTTATAACAGTAAGGCATTGTGTGATCGGTATTTAATAATATAATTTAATAATAATATTGATTTTATAATTTCATTATTAATATTTTAATAATATTTTGATATTAATATTATAAAATAAATTTTAACAATATTATGATCTTTTTCGCACAAGAGTGGCGATTTGTAAATTATATAGTTTAAATAATAGTGAAAACATTATTAATAGTATTGAGTATTATTATCATATGTTTGTAGCTTCCTGAAATTATTTCATTGAAATTTTTCTCTTTCTTATTTATCTCATATAATGGGCTTTTAATTATAAAATCGAGATGTAGCGTAAACTAGCGCCTAGTAGTCGATAAAACAGATATAAGTTATGGTATCTTAACCTAACTATTAACCTAACCTTTATGATTGCGCTATTATCTGTGTTTTACAGAACAACAAAAAGGAAAATAAATATAATTTATTAATTTACTTCATTATTAGTTCCTTCACAACGAGATCACATCTGAATTCTGGCATCACTGCTTATTATATCGATTTCAGAGCTCAATTTTTCAGAAATTCATTTTTGATTATCTTACGATAAAGTTGATTATTGCAAAATACAACACAATATTACAAAAATTGCAATATCATCTAATAGAAGACACTTTCTAGTTTGTATTTATGTTTCTAAAATTTCATATTTAACTTTTGTTTAAGAAACATAACATAGTCCAAAAACAAAGTGGTATGACTCTATTGGCAACTTTTGCCTAGATTTTTTCGTACAATACAATGCTTGAATATGAATACGTGTAATTTTTTACGATATTCCCCTAACATTTTTAGAATTTACGTATGCCGTTAGGGACAGGAATTACGGCCTGTTTGTTTCTCGTCGAACGATCGATTTTTTCCCTTTTCCTCGATTGCTGGAACTTCATGCAATTCGCCATTACGATCGCTTGCACACGCATAATCATACGCCGCGTTTACATTAGAAAGAATCGTTCGCTTTCTCACAAGGAACGCCTCGGCGTTCGAGAAATTTCCAATAAAACGCGAGCGATCTTTCATTTACTGGGAAAAGTTACACAGCGTGCTGAGTGTAGAATTTTTTTCCCCTTCCGATCGTCTTGATAGATTAATAGCGATCATTCGCAGACTACTTCGTTCCATTCACGAGATAAATTTGTGATGAAATCAGTTCCGATTAATTGATTTAATCGACGAAATAATTCTCGATGTTTAAAAACAATATCTTCAAAATTACTTGGCATTCGATCTTAAAATTCGAAACTGTCTATATTGTTCAATCATCTAATATTTTCAAGTTACTATTACAAAATATAGTCTATTTTTACTATGTATTTATAAAAGATTAAAAGACTCCTGAAAGTTCTTAATAAAAGAAACTCTTCATATCTGGTTTTAAATGTCTATTTATCTGATATTTTTATCTTACCGAAAAAATGAAAAAAACTGAACATACCGAGTACATTTTTTTGTATAACATCATACATATTTGAAATATTTGAATGGATTATACATAATGTATTTTTACAATCTCTTTCAATATTCTCAGAATCTACATGTACTATTTGAGAGAGGCAAACTCTCGATTCTAGAATTCGACCGAGAACAAAGACAGAGGTTAATGAAATTTGCGAATACTGCAATTTTTCACGTAGCACCCCTCCTCCCTCTACGGCTATAACAAAAACAACAAATCCCATGTTCGGTTTCGTTGGACTCTTTTTCGATGCAATTCCTCTCTGTGAATGCTGAAGCGCGTCGACGGACCTAACCTCACGCGGATTTGCGACGCGGAAAAGCAAAGCCACCGCGCGTAATGCGGAGAACAGCAGCTTAATTTGCAAGTCAATAAGGCTAACGCCGTAGACGCGTAGACCATGCCGATCGATATTCAAATATTTAAAATTGAATTGGCGCTCTATTCTCGATTGAACACAATTCATTTCCGCATATATGACGTATGTATTGATTACCGAAGCGAAAAGAGTTTTTTTTTTTTCCTTAAGTTAAGATCTATATATATATTATATTGTATTTTGTACGCGTAATCAAATTTTTAATAAAATTTTAGATAAAAATTGGAGACTGCGGTCTGTCAATGCAATGACCACATTTCATGCAGTATCATCTTTAATTATATATATTTTATATAATTATATATATTTTTGTACAAAAAAAATGTTTTTTTTTAGATATCACAATATAATGTAAAAAATAATAATTTGAAAAAATTCATCAATTTTCATATATATTTACCTGACAAAATAATTAAAAATGACGAACTCTTGAGACTTCAGAAGTGTACTCTCCCTTTAACGTATTAATATCTTAGGTGCAGGATCTTAGGTAAAAGAAACGATGTATTTATTCTGTGTTTTATACTTTTTTATTTTATACATGTTTTATATACACAAAAGAGAATGCAGGCATAAAAAATACATGAAAAGAAATACGTAAAGAGGGAAAGAAGAAACGTAGAGATCCAATGACGAAAATATACAAGCGAAATAAATCATTTGCAGGGTGGTGATAAGTCTTAGCCATTAATCAATCAGCTGTTTCAATGAAGGTCAAATTCCTGTGATGTTCGACGCTTTTCTTAATGAAATGAGCAATGCGGTAACAAAAAGATAATCCACAGCTTAATATATTTGTTCATCGACGTCTCGATTCCCGTGGAAATCGACATCGCATCGGAGAACCCCGCTTGTCTCTTAAGGGGGCAAACCTAGGAATTATTATCACGTATTCGTTAATTGTTACAGGCTCCAAAAACGACTCGATACAAATCGCTGCGACTTTGTTAACTCGCTCGGCTTGAACACGCGGATTTCAGGAATAACGCACGAAACAATTCCTTGGAAACAACTCCTTTCTCCTCCATTTTTTTTTCTTCCATTTAAGAACGCCTAGAGAGCTCTCTCTCTCTCTCTCTCTCTCTCTCTTCCGCTTTCTCTCTCTCTCTCTCTCTCTCTCTCTCTCTCATCGCCGTTCACGCAACTCGTACTAAAATCTAGTCTATCGTACATATTTTATACATTGAGCGCATCATCAGAGGTGTCGGCGATCATTCGCCGCTCTCCGCGAAGGGTGTCGCGTGAACGTAACGACACTTCGTCTCTGAAACGAGGGACTCTGAACTTCCTTCGTTATCGCGCGCGGATGCAAGCGTCGCGGGAATAAACACGGTGAAAAAACACGCGGCGGGAAGCGCGACGTTCGTCGGGCGATCGCGCACCGGACTTTGTTCCTCCTCGAAGAGAATGCGTATCCTTCCCGATATCATTATCAATATATAAAATGCATCGTATAGAGATTTACATGGTGGATTTTCACGGGCTCATTTTTCCGCGAACGCGGGGAAACGATCGGTTCGACAACGCCGAGCGGATAGAACGCATCTTTCGTAATTGCACGCGCAGGACGATAAGATAATCGGAGAGTATCAGTGCCCTTGGCGAAGTGTGTCAATTAAATTCATTCTTTGTATTCCTTGTATTTGTTAATTACTACGTCTCTACGCGGAGGCGGCGATCAATTGTTGTTGAAGATCCGCGTTTTTACAAAGTAATGCTTCTCTCTCTCTCTCTCTCACACACACACACACACACTCTTTCTCTCTCCCATTTTTTTCATTCTTTCGCTTTCTCTCTGGTAAAAAGGATCATTATGATCTCGTGAAAAAGGTGTGTCTGCAAATGCACAGGTACAACACACGCGGTACCTCCGAGCGACGATACGCAAGATTTAACTTATCTCATCAAGGATGTATTACACTTATTTTTATTTATAATGAAAAGATTATTCTAAATCGCATTTAAAAGTAATATAAAAAACTTTGCGATGGTTAAAATTTGGATTAAAAATTATTTAAATATAAAGTAAAAGTGCTTAATAGAAATGTTAATTAAAAAATAATAAAAATTTCAATTTTTTAATAAATACTTTCAGTATTCAAGATTTTTTTATACAGTTTCATTGTAATGCAATGAAGATTGGTTGTTGTATAAATAAAAATTAAATTATCAAGATTATCAATAACAAGTGATGATATAAATAAAATTAAATTTTTATTTACAAGATAATTCTTGCATCGCAATAAAACTTTACATGAATCATCTAGAATACTTAAAGTAAAGTACTTATATAAAAAAAAATGAAATTTTTAACATTGTTTCTTAATTATGTTTTCATTAGAGCACACTTCTTTTTATTTAAATAATTTTTTCTGTAAATATAAAAGTTTCTTCTATAAATATAAAAATTATAAAAATGGGTGTAATACATCCTTAAGTCTGGTATAAAGCATTTATATACAGTTATATACACATGTATATGTGTGCATGTGTGTACGTGTAAGACGCGACTCTCTTCACTCTCTCACATTAAATTACCCTCTGTGATTAGAGCAGTTGGATTACTAGCTGTATATGATAAAAAAAAGATAAAGAGAAATTGAGAGCGAGGAGGCCAGCAACATACATAAAGAACGAGCGAAACGAGCTATCAATCGCGTACTTTGGTCCAATTTTCGGCTTCAGATTTGTGTTATCATAATAAAATTTTCATAAATTCTCGATGTTTCGAAAAAATGCCTGTGAAGCGAGAAAATTCAAGAGATTTTCTCGTCATCGATGAGATTAATCGATGGGATTAAGACAGAGATGCCAGACGGAAGACACGGCTTCATCGTGAAAGAAATCATAAATACATGTACATAGCGCACATGGCTTTCTTTTAATGTGTAGTTGTAATCAATTTGGGACAGTGGGATCTTCCGTCTAGCGTTGATCTCTGGATCAAAACGACTATGAAGGAAATCGAGTGGAAAGTCACGATCTTTTTCGTCTGCATTCGTACTTTTAACTTCAAAAAAATCATAAAAGATGTTACGATGATTACTAATCTTCTCGATTTTGTAGCGATTTTGATGGGAAAATGTCGGTCGTATCTACTTAAAATTTTCGCCAAGATTGACGAACTCGGACCTCCAGCGATGATTTACAGATGCAGCGAATCGTTGTAATTTGGATTAGGATTTGGAAGAGCTGTAATCAAGGATTTACAACGACATCCATTCGCTCGGCACAGAATATATAGTAAGAAAAACTTTAGTTTTTCCTTCGGCTAGCGGGAAAGATCCAAAATAGAAAAGGTTCGCAAATTCGTGGGTCCCTCCAGTTTTAAGAGTTCTAAAAATGCGTGATGTAACTGCGACGACGTGAACATTGCTGTAAAAAAGGGGGGGGGGGGGGGCGAGACGGAGTGGTGACCCCCCTCTCCGTTTTGCTCATCAAGCATTAACAATCTGCAAGCCGGCGGAAAAATAAAAATAGAATGTATTTTCGAAACTCTTTCTTTTAATAATCATATAACAATACTCGTTATATTCACGATCAACATACATTACTCTTATCTATACGATGCAAATGTTTACATAAAAAAGATATCCGTTCTGCGTTTTCTAAAATTATAAAAACGACGGTAGCAAAAGTTTTCGGAACCTGGCGGGCGGTGAAAACGTCGTCGCGCGACGTCTCCCCTTTCTTTCTTTCTTTCTGTCTTGTAACACTAAAAACGATAGGTAAAAAAAAGGACGACGGCGGGAGAGATATAAGTATAACGTAACTAAAGTTTTTCCTAAGTCACTCTGCGGTTCTCTCTCTTTCTTTCTTTCTCTCTCTCTCTCTCTCTCTCTTTCTTTTTCTCTCGATCGATCATGGGACACGATCCGAGAGTCGCACCGCGAGAACGGCCGAAATTCCGTTTCAGGCAGAAAGGAAGGAACACACGCATCATTATGTCATTGTGCAATTTCTTATCACGAACGGCGAATGCACTATCGGCGAGGACGAGTGCAGCGCAGTGAGGCGAGGAAGAAAGCGAGGGAGGAACGTCAAGGGGTGAGATTCTCCCTCTCTTTCGTCCGGGACATATATTCCTCTTGATGGTCGGGAGGGACGGGAGAGAAACGTTACATTATGCGTCTCATTAATCTTTAATTAATTAATTCACTATTTACGAAAAGTCATAATAAAAAGTAGTACTCTATATTCGGTATTTCAATAATAATATTGTAATAATAATTATTATTATTTATATATATATATATATATATATATATGTATATATATATATATATATATATATATATATATATATATGTATATTCCAATAGTTTTATTTGCAGTTATCATCTATGAATCGGATAATTAATTATCATCGTCGCGCGTATTATGTATACAGTATTATGTATACCGCGGCCTATATATCTTCTCGTTCTCTCTCTCTCTGTCGTTCAAATACATTCGATAAATATAAAAAAAAGAAAAAAATATATATATAGAACATTGCATATAACATTCACCTTTCCTCTTGTTCGCTCACTTGTGCTCTCTCTTTCGCTCCTCTCTCTCTCTCTCTCTCTCTCATTCGCACTTTCATTCTCACTTACAATAGCAAACTCGTTACGAATCCCTCGTGCACCAACAAGTCCCTTTCTCGCGATATGATTCTCTCTCTCTCTTCCTCGATATTAATATAAGCATTCCAGAAGAGAAAGAGAGAATGATATCATCTGGTTGCAAGCACCGTTAGTTGGATATTGTTATTGACTGTGTTGTATTAAAAGGCTCGATTTTGATAATCCTTTTCTCATCCACCGTTGCTCATTTCTGAGATGGCAAAGGCAGATCAACGGCGATAGCTACACACATCGTCTCTAAAGGAAAGAGTTTTGCCCAATCGCTTCTTTTTTTCTTCGTTGAATACTCGATATTATTATTATTATTATTATTATTATTATGGATTGTCCTCTCTTATTTTTTGATAATTAATCGGGCACAAGAGTTGGTACGCGCGGCATTCGAACGTCCGTATTCTATTAAGAGCGTTGCTCTACCACAAAGGTACACCATTTTCAGATTTACAACACTGCCCTAAAAACACAGCCATACTAAGCCAAATACTTTTTGGGTTTTGTCGTTTACACGATTACTCTTCCTCACCTTACTAATAAAATTGTTTATTTAAATATCTACATTTTTTTCGATTCTCCATGCTTTTTTTCCCTGACGATTCTCGCTCGTCTCTCGCCGATTGTTCGAAAAATAAAAAAAAAAAAAAATAAAGAGAGGAGAGAATCAAAAATAACAAAAAAAAAAAAGAAGAGGAGGGGTAAGAAGGAAAGGATAGGAAAAAAATCTGCGCCCACGATCCCGTTCAATCCCGTTCCGAAGTCTTTAGCGGTTGATAATAAGAAGTAAATTTGATCCTTCGCGAAGGATAGAAAGGGGGGAAAAAACTCGGCTCTCCCTTTTCGGAGCAGGCGCAAAGTCTGTCATCCAAAGCAAAGCGAAATGAAGCGAAATGAAGCGAAGCGACATGACGCGATGCGCGTTTTCTCTTTCCCTCTGCAAAACGTAATCTAGTGGTAGGAATGTATATCTCGCGATATATCGCGGTTTTCTTTCTCTTTTTCTTTTCTTCCTTATCTCCCGTTTGCTCGAAGGCGCGCGAAAAAAAAAAAAAAAAAAAAAAAACGGATCGTGCCCGTAAACGCGCGTCGCAGTTCACGACGTCGACGCTCACCGGAAAAAATGCGGCGAGGGTGGATGGCGAGGGTCGACATCGGCCGCATCGGGAGTCTCGATGAGAACTCCGATTGCACTCGTGACGATCCGCCCGAGAAGAATCCGTGCGTACTCGATCAAGGTCGACCGCTGACCTTGATCGAGTTCCGCCAGGTTCGATCGCGATGTTGGCTCTCTCTCTCTCTCTCTCTCTCTCTCTCTCTCTCTTTCTCTCCTCCTCTCCCTCACTCTTTCTCTTCCTCCCCCCTCCCTCCTGGATTTTTCTAATTTTCTTCCTTTTATTTCATTAATTTCGTTAATTCCGCGAGAGTGACTTAACGGGGGAACACGATCGAAGGGCGTGTCACTGAAGGTTCAAACGAGAATTCGTAGCGCATCGGTGTACTTCGAATGAACGTACGTTTTGAGCGGAGACGTCAAGCGTGTGTACGTGTGTATGCTTTGTGTGTGTGTGGTATGTGTGTGTGTGTGGTATGTGTGTGTGCGTGTGTGCGCGCGCATGTATTTTCAGTGTAGCTAAATAATAATATTGATGAAACCGCTTGAGATGATCAATTTCGATCCCCGAAGATTGTAAATGTCCTCAAGATCGCTACATTCCCCCCCTCCCCCTTTTTATAGCTTCACCTCGCGCTGACGTATGTGTCTGTGCCTCCGTATGTGTGTATGTGTGTATTAGTTTTAATTTTCCCTCTCTTCTGATTACGTTCTATTTCAATCGTCAGTTGACTTAATTGTACACGATAGCTATATTATACAAAGTATGCATTTCAAAAATATCCGACGCCACGGACCTTTTGAATCACACATGCTCACGCATTCCCACGTTATTACTAAATTGTTTTAAATAAGTGGCGAAGAAAAAGGTGGAGGTTTTGGGGAGTAATAGATGACGTTGTAGGAGAGAGCGAAGGGCGGCCGAACAGAGGGTTGAGAGGAGGAAGAGGAGGAGGAGGAAGAGGAGGAAGAGGAGGAAGAGGAGGAAGAGGAGGAAGAGGAGGAAGAGGAGGAAGAGGAGGAAGAGGAGGAAGAGGAGGAAGAGGAAGAAGAGGAGGAGGAGGAGGAGGAGGAGGAACTTACACTTAGAGCTTTTACTATGATACAACACTGGCAATAATCATGTAATTGTGGTTCGGTGTGTGTTTTGTACGCGGGCCGATCTCTAAAACCCGTGTGTAGTAATAACACGTGTGAATTCCTCTCTCATTTGTTGCAAATATTACAATAGGTCTATGTATGAATTGATCATAGTGATAGATTAATGGTGATAATAATAATAATAATAATATATTATAATATATATAATAATAATAATATTAATAATAATTAATCAATAATGGGCAGGTAAATTATTAATCGTCGTAGTAATAATCTAGTATTTACACAGTTTTCACGCGAGGGCCCGATAATCGAATACGCATTCTCATTTAGTTACATTTTGATTGAACTGTACATACGCAGTGGACCCTCAACCGGAGAAAACGTCACTCCAAATCTTTCATCTCTCATCATCAAAATTAACACATTTTTATATAAACCCTCCCACGCGCACTAGCAGCCTGTTGTAAATTTCTATTTTTTGGTTACGACAACGCTTAGCTCGTCATGAGCGATACTCTCGGCGGGACACGCCGGGACGAGTATCCCCCGTCGAGGGTATCGCCATCGTTTAAAATTCACCCAGCACTCGAAAATGTGAGAAGTTAGTCGCGAAAAATCCATCAAGTTTTCTCATGGCATTAAGATACAACCTTCGATGTGGCGCCTAGGGGGATTATCCTCTTAATAACAAATTTTCTCCTCTCTTAAAGGGATATATTACTTAACATACGATCTAGATTATCTTTCTTTCCCGTACATACAACACTCTACTGGATTCTGCCTATCTATATTATCATTTCTTTCATACAAGTCTTCTTTATCATATACTTTGTATTTCTCGTTACGTTAATATTAATAATTGGTATATAATTGCGTACATTTACGATACTAATTATGAGCTAATAGTATTTGAACTATTATTAATTAACGTTAAGTATACACAACATACATATATGTATATATATATATATATATATTTGTACGATTTCACTCACCCTGCACGAGTAGCAGCGAGGAAAAGTGGTAGAGTCGAGGGGGCTCTGGAGGATACGAGGGGGAATACGTAATAGTCTTTCGATAGTTTCGCTTTTAGTTTTTTCGTATCTCCTCCTTCTAGCGATTTTCTTTTCTTTTTTTTCTCTCTCTCTTTCTCGATCAAGGATGAAAACAATTTTGAGTCTATCTGAGTCAGGTCAAGTAGCATTGAAAAGCACCAACGTCACATTATCTTTCGCTCTTTCCTTTCGACGTATCGCGTAAGAAAATCGAAAGGAAAAATACGCGCGCGCGAACCGAGCATTTCGGTCGCGACGTCGAGGATCGCGAGAGATCGGGAATCGTCCTCCGACCCTGAGGGAGTCCAAATCCTCAGGCACGTCAGGCTCTAGCGCTCAATGGAACTCAATGGAACGCGCGTCAGGCTTCCTATTTCAGTCTCCATCTGCACGCGCATGCACGCGAGTTTTAAGAGATTAATTATCTAGAATTATCATAATTCCTCGAACGCTTCGTATTATTTATAATCACGCGGCGCAGACGGTCGCAGCCGTCCAAGCGCCGCCGTTGTCGTCTCCGTTAAGGGAAACACTTACATAACCATCGACCGACGTGATCGTCCGTAACAGTCACTACAACCCCTCGACGAACTTGGAGAGTTGGTCCTGCGGCGTCATCGGCGTCACCTCGTTGGCGTCTGCGCCGCCATTCGTGGGCGCCGGCGCCGGCGAGGGATGATGAGGCATCGCGGCGGGATGGCCGGTTGGTGCACCTGGACCGCCACTTAACTGCGAAAGCATCATCTCGCTAGGACCGCCGAGTTCGTGGGCCGGCGAATGCGTCGGTGTGCCGTGAGGCGGATGATGATGTGGTGACGGCACCGGGCCCGACCGCGGCGACGGTACCGGTTGATTACGAGGAGAAGGGACAGGTCGTGGCGAAGGGTTGGGCTGTGGAGATCGGATGGGCGGTGGCGAACGAACTGACTGCATAAGCTGTTGCTGTACGGAGATCCCCGGCGGACCCATGACGCCTTGCGGCGAGGGCACGGGCGGCGGAGTAGGTTTCAGACCTGGCTGACCGTAGCCCTGTTCGTTGAATCCGCCGTAACCTAGGGAGTTGGGCAAGCGTTGGTGTCGAGAAAACACGCTGCGTACTAAACCCTGACTGCTTTCAAAGTAATTACGATGGATCATGTAATTACCAAGAAGAGACGGCCGTATAGGCCGTTGCTGACCATACGGCGGTGCTGGTGGTTGCGTAAACGGCTGCTGCTGCTGCTGCTGCTGTTGTTGCTGCTGCTGCTGCTGTTGCTGCTGCTGCTGTTGTTGCTGCTGCTGCTGTTGAGCCACCTGCTGCTGTCTCTGTTGCATCACCAGCATCTGCTGCTTGTACCATTGCGACTGCTGCTGCTGCTGCACCGGCTGTTGTTGTTGCGCTTGTTGCGTCAGCATCTGTATCTGCAACCTACCCTGTTGTTGCTGCTGCTGCTGCTGCGGCTGTTGTTGCGGTTGCTGCTGCTGTGGCTGCTGCTGTTGGGACATCATATGCTGCAGACCAGGCTGCTGCTGTTGGGGTTGATTAGTACCCAACGGACCGCCCACTCCCCCGCCATGCTGACCAGGTTGTTGCTGATGAACAATCGCCTTTTTATTAAAAAAAGTGAATCAAATCTATAGATGCCACACCATAGAAATGTTTATAGATTTTTTTTAACGGTAATTAACTCACTCGTTGCTTGATAAAGGCGGCCATCAACGGCGGATTGCTCTTGAGTATATGGAGTATTTGATTCTGCTGATCGGGCGTGTGTGGACTTCTGAGAGTCTGCATCAGCTGATGAAGAGCGTGCTTCTGCATATTGGTTGTCTGTTGCCCGACCTGTCCGACCGGTCCAATCACGCCCGGTTGTCGTGGCATTTGTGCACTCATTCCCATCCCCGATTGAGCCTGATGTTGTTGCTGCTGTTGCTGCATTAGTTGCTGTGGCGTCTGCTGCCGTGCCAAGTTGGGATTTTGTTGCATCACTGTGTTCGGTTGGTACCTACTGGTGTAAGGAAGAACACGTTGGGTTTTCAGGAGACGCGTTCTTTGTTCGATGAATGATTAGTAAGACATAATAACCAGTTTTTCTGAAAGTTAAAAAGTATAAGAAAAAAATGTGTGAATAGATACCTTGGCGTCCATTGATCCATTGGGATGAGATGCGTGCCGCTAGGATTCGGCATCTGAACTGGTAATGACCGCTGCATCTGCGGTGGCGGCATCACTCCACCTGTTTGACCACCTACACCGACACCTACACCTACTCCAGCACCCGGTGTCACCTTACCATAACTGACGTGCGGTGCTTGCTGTCTCGCTGCTTCTTCCTGTACCTGCTTCACCACCTGTAGAACATGAGCGGGAGGTGTCTGCGTACCAGGCTTTAATCCGATACCTGGTTGATGTGGTGACGGTAGATTCGACGTGCTGACGCCGGGCTTCATGGCGACTCCAGTCGTCATGGCAACATTCGAGGTCTGCTGTCCGGCCTGCATTGCAGCTACAGGTCCGGTTGGCCTCGTATTCATCACAGCCATTCGCCTCCTGTACGAATAAACATATACATTGACAATTTTCGACATATAAAAGTTCAACAGATTATAGATAGATTTGTTAAAATATAAAAGAGAAAAGATAAGAATACTTAGATCTTTTTTGAATAGATAATGATTATTACGAATTTATTGTAAAGAACAAGAGTTAAAAAAGAATATGTACGGTCTCATATTCATACATACAGAAGTTAAATAATTTATATCAAAAATTATTCAGAGAAAATGTGAAATTAAGAATTAAAAAATACATATACATATTATATATACAAATTAAAACACAAAAATAAAGATATGTGAAATTATCATTTGTTTTAATTTTAATATTTTACACGTTATTATCAAAGAGAATTAGAATAAAAAGGATAATAACAGAATGCCATTTTCAAATAGGAAACAAAAATAAGGTAAAGTCACTGACTTCTTCAAATTTCAATACATCTGTAATATACTGTAATTCTTATTATTAGAAACAAAATTGTATAGATAATGAGGAAAGACTGACAAGTAAATCGAATAGATAAAATTTCTATCAATTTATAAAAAAATGATGTAAAAAATTTATTTGTTGCTGCTTTTCCACAAGTTATGTAAAAATATTTCATTTCTTCGAGGTGTTAACCAATTAAATGTTGAAGATGTATAATGATTGATGAAGAGAAATTGTTTAGATGTATGATGATTAATTGAAGGTATGATGAGATTATCGGAATATATGTTTTAGTTCACATTAGATAATATATGTAAAATGTCGAAGAATTTACCAACCTAAGCAATTGCGCTTGCTGTAATCGTTGCTGCAACTGTTGCTGCTTTATCTTGTGCTTGATGTTGGAACAGAACGGAACGAGACATTTGGTCTCTTGGCAGTGTTTCGCATGATAACAGCATAATGCAATCAACTGTTTGCATATAGGACAACCGCCATTTGTCTTTCTCTTGCAATTCTTCGTGTGCATCACTACTCGTTTCATCTTCTGACAACTCGGCAAACGGCAATTGGCGTCTCTGCACTGGCAGGCATGTACCAATGACTGAATGCATCTCTGTATCGATAGTTTTCGGGCCTCCTGCGTTGCAAAAACAGAAAAGGTATTAGTATCACAGATTTAACATAATTATAATAACAGATAGTTGTAGAATAATCTGATAAGTTACTTGTGGATTTGTCTGTTTTGCATCGGCCGGAGATGAGCCATCATCCAGATCAAAGCCAAGTTTCTCCATTGGATGCGGGTGGCCATCTTTATCTTTACAACTCACGCATAAATCAAAATCCTATAATGCGAAGTTATAGCCAAAGTTATAAAAAGTATAAAGAGTTTTTCCTCGAAATCTCTATCTAATATCTGATACGTACGTCACAAACTGTACAATGGTATCTGGTTTCCACATGACTTTTGCAGTTATTACAAGTGTAAACAAATTTGTCCTGGCCTTGATTATGTAACTCATACAACATGGACATGGAACTGAACTTCGCTCTTCTGAGCGATGAAAATTCGTAATGCCTCTCCCTCGCCATCGTGAGAAAGGCGTCACGGCCGTCCATTAGATCACAATTGATAACAGGATCAGGATCTTGAATAGGCTAAAGATTTAGGTAAAAATTAGTAATCGTATGCATTAAGCTTTCAAAAAGAAAAAGAAAGAAATTCATAATGTATAAAATACTTACTGCTAAACTGGCTGCACTTTGAGCGCTGTGCAACCTAATGACGAAGAACACCTCTTTGTGCTTTTCCATGGTGGCAAAGATTTTCGCAGAAAGGTCATTGCCGGTCTGAGGAGTATTCGATTTCTTGCTATTTTTTCTTTGATTCGCTTTAGATTTGTTGGATTTTTTCGCCTTCTTTTGGCCCTTTTTCTTGCCGTCTGGAGTTTCCGCGTCTTCGGACAATGAAAATATCTGAAAAGATACAAGATTAAGGATATAAATATACAAAGACGATCATTACGTGTAAATAAGAACATTCATCTTATACAACTTACCGCGTTTGCCGCAGCAGCGGCGGCCTCCGCTGCTTCAGCTTGTTTGCGCTTCTCTTCCTCTTCTTGATCTAATTCTTTAATACTTTCTTCCAATACGTTTGGCCAGAAATCACCCTCAAAATATGGTAAGTCCGCCGCGGATGAAAGCCTGTCTTCCATAGCTTGTTTTAAAATGTCCTACACACAAAAGTTTTACTTGTATATTTCTATCTCGACGCATAAACAAAAAAATAATTGACGGAAAAATGTCGTCTGCAAATCCTATGTTCATTGCTATAAATAATAACAAGAACACTAGCTTTATCCCAGACATTTATTTAAGTCTCGATTGACGCCGATACGATACCACGACACGTAACGGGAACACAAGAGACTAGACCTAAAAAACAGTAGTAAAATACAATTTTTCTGCTAACCTTGTAGTCGAGCACGATTCTCTCGACCATTCCCTTATCCAACATTTTCTTGTACCACTCCTGCAATCTCTTAGGCTTTGGTATTTTTTGTTCTGCGGGATGGCAGTGGAAGATATAATCGTCCCCTTCGGAAGGCGGACAAGCCCAAATATGAGCCATAGTGTATCTACAATTTCACATTTCTCTTATACTTCACATTCTTGCAATCAAATTCTCTTAAAATATAGAATTCACATCTTGGATACAATGTCGTACGCTTTATCAAACTAATTGCTTTTCACTTAGATGAACTTACCCAAGCTGCTTCGCGTAGTCGAGGTATCCGAGAAGAATCTCGTGGTATACAGCCGTTCGAAATTGTCTAGGCCGGAAGAAATGGACAGAGTCCAGATATGCGATGTAAACTCGTCTGGTATTCGGCGCCGTACATTCGCTCCCGTATTCCTGCACGTGCATACCGAAAAAACAGACATCCGTGCCGTCGACCTCCTCGAACGCGAACAGCGCCTTCGCGCGGTAAGGAAATTCACCAGGCATGTCGCCATTCTCTACAAATCTACTTCGCATACCAGGCTTGACTTCAACCACCTTGTCGCTGGAAGCGACCACTCTGATCGCGACCTCACCGGCGCCCGCTTCCTTTTTCTTTAGGAAATTGTTCACGCGCGTTTCGATATACGTGCCGAGTTTCGTTACGGGCAATCGTTTGGCGTTGAACTTATTCTCTTTGCGTTTCTGTCCCTTCTTCTTTAAGCAATTATCACAGGTAAATCTATCAAAGGAAAAATAACTTCTAAGCACGCGAAATATTTCCTAATTTTTATTGAATTGAAACGTAGACGATAAATATCATAAACGTTTTAATTCATAATTTGCTCTTTTGTTATTTTATTTTATTTACCCCAATGGCCAGATTGTTTCCATATGGAGTACACAAATTTGATGTACTCTCCTACCACAGTCCGTGCAGGTTACAAAAGGTTCCAATTCTAAATGATCATTCTTCATCTCTTGAAACTGTTCCTTCTTGATGGCACTACGAAAGACAAAGATATTGTATGAATCATATTGGATAGGAATAACATTAACAAGGTTTGTACGAGTTTGAATCTTTTGATAACTTACGTTTGAGGTTGCGTTGGGTCATCTCCCAATGTCACTGTGTCACCAGGAATGTCGTTGAAACATTTCTGACAGAAGGTGTATCTGTCGGAAAGAAGACCAATTCCCTTTAGACCACTATTACATCGACGCCGTGTGTGCGTTTTTATTATTGTAAATTCGATGTACGACGATCAATTTATTCGGTGTCCAAGTCTCGATGTATCAAGTGGCGTCAATTTCACGTTTTTTATATATATATATATATATATATATATATGTATATACATTTCGATTTTTTTTTTCGCAATTACACATGCATGCAATGGCCAATTTGGATCCGATTTCAAAGAGAATCAGTGGGGCATCGTTTGAGTGTTTTTTTTTTTTTTTTTTTTTTTTTTTCGATTAGAGTTTTCCAAGTATCAAGTTTTTCGTAGTAGTAGTAGTAGAGTCGAAAAGAAGCAAGGGCGCAGGCAACACAAGAAGTAAGCAGCAAACAAGGATTTGTGTATGCGTGCGCAACCCATGGTCGAAGATAACATACAAAGAAGAGAGAACAGTGCCAATGTTAAAAAAATATCAAATTTATACGTCATTTTCTACATTCTAATCGCATATACCAAAAGGCTATGTAAAGTTATATCCAGAGATGAATAAGCTTTCCTTTAAAACACTGTAATTTTTGTCTACTCTAAAACCAGATATTTTGTATTCTTAAGGATACACATCCCTTAGGTATAAGCGCAACTAATAGAAACTTTAAGTGCGTGAGTTCAATACAAAAGAAAATTCCTATGTCTTAAACTACTGCCATAACTTTGAAAAGGTGTCGGTCAGGGGACTGACTTGCTTTTGCACATCTTGTCAAAAGCAAGTTAATTAACCTGCCTTTATAATTTTGCGCATTCAGTAACAGTGCACTTTCAAAATTAAAAGCGTCCGTATAAAATGAATACGCGTCAATTCAAATGCCCTTAACAGTCATATAGAACATTATTCAAAGTGTGAGAAGATATTATGACAAAATATTACTAATGTATTTATATTCTGCATATTTTGACTATAGAGTTGTTCAAACCAAACATTGTAACATAAAATGTTATTGTCCTACATTTTTCCTATATTCTTATATATTCAGCGCATTTGAATTGACAAAAATAATGAATTAATCAAACATCAATTCAAAATTGATCCAAAGAATATATCTACGTACGTACAAAAGTGCATTACATTTTGAATAACGTTTTTAATTAATATTTAATATGTTTAATATTAATAGTTTAAGCATTAGTATTTCCAAATAACGTTCTATATCTCGAACATCATCAATTAAGTTCTACATATTATACTTTGCATACTGAATATACTACGATGCATACTGACCTATTCTGATACGAATAATACTTTGCATCCCTAGGTATCGTGCAGAGCTGCTTGCCGTAGCAACAGAGCACCTGTGGGTTGAACGTGTACTTCCTGCCGCAGCAATAACCTAATGCCTGCATCACGGGATCTATCTCCTGTTCGAACACTTCCGAGAGCTGCGTTTAAGAAAATAAAAGAAAAATTATAGAAAATATCAGTTAGACAGCATAGATCAAGTGAGACATTACCTTGGTGCAATATCTATAGACTCGGGAAGTCTTGCGGTTATATAACCAAGCATTGTCAAACATCATCCATACATCATCGACGTACTCCCACGGATCGCTGTACTTTTCCGTATCGAGTTTCTTCTTGATCGTCGATAGATCCATCGGCTTTTTCACGATAGTCGGGTAATCAGGTATACCCAGAGCTTGCGGATCCACAGGCTGTCGAAAAGGCATGGATTCCGGATCTTGTCGATAAAGCCTCTCCAATGTAGGCATCAATGCCTGTCGCAGGTCTTCAGGCTTAAATAGACATTTCTTCTTATCGGTGGACGTGCCACTCGATTGAATTGGTTCCGGCACCACAGGTTTGATGTCGGAAGCGGTCGCATCTTGACCAGATACAGGAGTCATGCTCTCCTCCTTAATGGAGGGCTCCTCCTTAACGGTCGCTTCATTTGAGCATTCCTCCATTGGTTCGGTTTTCGGCTCGGTTTTAATATTAATCTCGGTATTCATACTCTTTCCGTCCATCCTGTGGGTCTGTGGCTCTTCGGGTTCTTGTTTAATTTCCATCTTTATTTCTTCCTTGATGGAATCTAGCTTGCCCTTGTTGTTGTTCATTGGTGGACTGGGTGAATTATCGCGATCTAGCGCTGCCGTAATGGCAGCCATTTGCGAGGACATGGATGTGCTGCGCGGGGTGTTCAACGCTGCTCGCTCCTGGGAAGTCATACCTTTACCAAGACTCGCGAGTCCAGCTGGGGATGGAGTCGGGCCCGAATGAGGCGGCGTCTGATTTGACGCAGACGAAACAGTTTGATTTGGTGTCATTAGCGATGGTACAAGTGGCGTGTTCGGTGTGGAGGTGGTCGACTGAGGTCCGTTCGTCGTACCCGTAGTTGTCGCGGATACGCCACCTGTTGGGCTCGGTCCGCTAGTCGCAGGTGTTGGTATCGTTTGTGGAGTTGATGTGTTGATACCGTTATCATTAGGTGTAGAAGCCGATAATGGCCGAGTAGGGAATTGTTGATTCGATTGTTGCTGCGACTGTTGTTGCTGTTGTTGCGCGCTCGGTTGTTGCATACTACTGAACGGTGATGGTGCTTGTGGAATCGATGTTGCCGGAGTACCAACCTGACTTGGAGTACTCGTCGGTTGCGGCGGCTGCTGACTCTGCTGCTGTTGTTGCTGTACCGCCTGAGCTTGTGCTTGCGCCAGCCTGACTTTCATGAGCTCGGGAAATTGATGCTGATTCTGAATAGGAGAACTGTTAGGTAAACCAGCAGCTGTGCCATTGGATGTCGGAAATTGACTAGTCGTTGCGTTGTTTGACGCAGTGGTGGTCGTGAGGTTAGCTTGGGACATTTGAGGCTGTCCAAACGGGCTGAGTCCAGGATTCGGTACCATATTGGCATTGGATGTGGATTGTCCATTTGGGCTAGGGCCAGGAGGGCCTACCAAAATCCCTTGTTGCTGCTGCTGTATCTGCTGTTGAACTTGCTGTTGTACTTGCTGTTGTTGTTGCTGAGCCTGTTGTTGTTGAGTTTGAGCTTGCTGCTGTTGCTGCGGGAACTGCATTCTGTTATGTTGCTGCATTGCCATCGTTGATATTGTTCCAAGCTGACCCATGCTCGGTGAGTGGCTTCGTAAAGTAGGTGGAACTGTTCCGACAGGTTTCGAAGCTCCCGGAACAGTTCCTACATTTGGAGGAGCACATGGCCTTAGCCCAGGACCAGAGGTACCCGCCGGCTGAGGTTGCTGTTGCTGCTGCTGTTGGGCGAGTTGTTGCTGTTCCTTACGTTTTTGTCGCTTTTCGTCTGTGTCATTTAAGAAATTTCTCTTAGTATCTTTATCGTACATAGCTTAAAAAGAAAAAAATATCTAGTTATCAAATGTAAAAAGTATAAAAATTAGCACATATAAATATTTAAAAATATGTTATATATCAAAGTTGAAATTTGAAAACTCATATAAAAGACCATAAAATTTAACCTTTTGATATTCGGTGTCGAATGTAACATTATTAGAAAATATTATTAGAAAATAGTTATATTATTATAAAGTAACATTATTTACCAAGTTCTTTTTGAATCTTGTAGATTTTCTCAGCCAACAGATGATAATATTCCGATCGTGAATTAGCCATTTCATACATGTCACCTTCCACCTTTCTTGCATAAGCGACTAAGTTGTGCATTCTTTTATCCAACATAGCTTGCGGATCAGGTGTCGGAAATATTGCTTGAACCCTAAAAAAATATTGACAAAGAATGTGTTACAACTTTCTGAAATACAATTTCGAAGCATACACTACTGCATGTATTAAAACTCTTACTAACAATTTATGAACCAAATGATTCCTGAGATCTGGAGTGACAGATAGATGCCACTCCTTCGTTCCTTGTACCGGTGTCGCTGTTACTTGACCGGGTTGAAGACCGCCTGGAAGTTGCAGATTTAATCTATTTTCTCCACCTATCACACCAGGTTGCCCAGATTCATTTAATCCAAACAACGTTTGCATGCTGACGGACTGTTGTATATTGGCAGCAGCTGCTGCCGCGGCAGACGTAGGTCCAGTCGTCGGTACCGTCTGATTACCAGCTACCCCGACCGTGCTAGGATCGGAATTTAGAGGAAGAGATACATTTGGAGCGACTACTTGTTGTCCAGCACCGACTACGGACTGTCCCGGCACAGCTGAAACACACACGAGCGTCCATCGCTTATTGGTTTTCGCATAAATAAAATATTGTAATCTTGATAAAAAAATAAGTAGTTATAAATTGTGAATGAAACTTGCCATATTAATATATAACTTACTCTGTGTCTGAGGTTGTGTTAATCTGACATTTCCCAGTGTCCCTGGAGGACCCGACATGCTGGGAGCTGGCATTCTACCGCCTCTACCAACGCCTTGGCCAGGCAAGAGTCCCGGTGTTGATGCTGGACATTGAATCCCTAATGCATCATAAGCTCTTCTCATCTCGGTTGGACTTGGATTTGGCTGATTATTTGGTTGGACTATTGGTGCTAATAAATACATATGTACATATACATACTACATATATATAAAATATATATAAAATAACAAATATATATAAAATACATATAACAGAAAACACATAAGTACATAAATAATCGACTGGTATTCCAGAATAGATTACCTTGTGCAGAATTAGTATTTCGGTTCTTATTGGCTTGCTTTATCGGCAAACAGACCGGGCAATCACTCCGATTACAATGTTTCCAATGGCTGATGATCTGTCTGGACATGCTACAATGGGGCACCGAACAATTTTTGCCCGCTGCACAGTTCGTCATATGATTTAAAACATTTTTCATTGTTTTACAATCTGGTAAAGTGCATTGTTTCATTTCGCCGTTTGCTTGGCTTTCGCGTCGTTGGCATTTATGAGCGTGCAAAAGTAACACCAACTGTTGCTGTATGAGTCTACATTTTTCTGGATCGGGCGTTGATTTTGCAGGACCTAAACGAAAGAAATACCCAGTTGATGCTACTGTAAAACAAAATGAAAAAAAAAACAAATTTACCTGTTGGAGCACCGGTACCAGATATTTGTCCTTGAGTAGCTTGTTGCGGACCCGGCTGTCCTCCGGTCGGCGCACCTGATTGAGGCTGAGCCGGACTTGGCGCAGGTGGTTGTGCCTGTTGTGCCGTTCCACCCTCTTGACCGCCCACGACATTCGTAGCGCCAATCGGACCAGCAGTACTGGTAAATCTGCTGGCGGCGGCTGCTGCTTGCATAGGAGTCATGTTCGTTCCTACACCCTTTTGCTGCGGCTTGACGATACCTACGGGATTATTGGCGCATACAGTTACTCCTGCTCCTGGTCCACCACTTGGGGAACCTGTATTATAAATTTTGTTTTCACCGATTTACATCTATTTTTATCTATCGCATCCATTATTTCGTGCATATCAAGCAGAAGAAAATATATTTTATATACCGTAGCTGTATGGATTGGATGCTGCTAATTGCCCCATATTTGGCATATTTGCCATGTTAGGAGGAGCCTGCATCCTAGGCCCACCCTGGCCGGGACCAACGATGCCAACTTGATGCACCTGTTGGTGAGGACTCTGCCCTCTTGTCGGACCGACCATATGCGCTTGCTGTTGCTGCTGCATCGCCACAGCTCTTGTATTCATCATCCCGGGACCGTTTTGCATCGATGTGACCCCATGGGGCCCGGTAGAATGGTGTATCGCTTGAGTATTAGGGCCCATCATTGTTACCTTCAAAATATTCTTGATCAAATTATCCGCCCAACTCAACGAAATTATGTCGTTATTACTGTATAACGTTATGTATATCAACGTACTGTATTTAGAGGTTGCTTATTTAAACTGTTAGTTACTATCAAGCTCCCGCCGGCCATTCCTCCCATATTGTTCCCGCTAGCGGTACTGGTCATCACTAAACCGGAATTCATGCCGCCTGGCATCGACATTGCGGGGTTACTTCCGGCCATGCTCATGGACGATTGCAATCCGCCCATCGAATTCGCGATTGACATTTGATTATTTGCCAATGAGCTGGCTATACTGCTTGGTAGATTACCAAGGCTCACGACCATTTGCGGGTCTATTCCTCCTTTAGAAACGGAAACGTTCGGTGGCGACTGCATATTCGGACTTTTGTTGCCTAACGTTCCGGCAGCCATTACCAAGGAATTCGCCACCAAGTTTTTGTTACCCTGTTCAACGATCGTTCGATATAGGCATAACGTGTGATGAAGCATGATTATGATTAATAAAACTGTAAAACTGTTTAACATAACGTAACGTATACCTGCTGCTGAATAAGATGATGGGAAAGTTGTTGCTGCTGCTGTTGCACATGTTGTCGAAGTTCTGAATCGAGAGCACCGTTTTGCTGCCCTGGGCCAGGACCAGTCGCCGGCGGCTTGGTGCTCTCGGTCGTGGAACCCCAAGATCCAGACGACAGCAAGTCATCAGGAAGATCATTTTCAAGATCGAACATTTCTGTGTTTGTTATGTAATCTGAAGATGAAGGAGAGAAAGGAATTGAGAGTTACAATTCTATAAGTATTTACATCACGTTTCCATTATGATGATGCAAATACTGGCTATCGGAAAAGTACATTACATCATTTACAACAAAATGTTACATGTAGAATCCGGTAGTAGTTTATTACAATTTGACCTTACTCTGCTACGTATTCAAATGGATCTTTTCAAAGATTTGTGATAAATACATCATTAGAATATGTACCCTTTTCCGAGATAACCAGTTCGTCAATTTTAAATGATTTACAATATTGAGAACGAATAAGTACCATAGATACCAAGAAATTATTAGTAATTTTACGAGGGTAAGATTTTAGCGCCGTCACCATAGCTTTTAGCGTCAAAATTTTCAGCAGAGTATCAATATTCTCGCGAAATGTACATGTTACATCATTATGTGCATAATGTATTATAATGTATTATAATCCCTATATACATGTATATACACATACCACTGCATGTAAATATACATACATACATACATGCATGTATATAGAGACAGGCAAAGAAAGCATTCGATTTTTCGTCTATATTGTGGGAATAACGTGTGATACTCTATCAATATTTTTTTAAAAATATTCACATTCCTTGGACAAAATAAAATTGAAACTTACTCATCTATCCACGACTGACCATACATCGACGGAGAAAAAAAGGGTATACATATATTTATAAGATACGTATATGTAAATGTAGGAAGAATACAAATGCAGAGGGAGATCCTATAATATTAAGAAAATAAATAAATAAAAAAAAAAAAAAAAAAAAAAGAGAGAGAGAAAAATATAGAAAACTGTACGTGGTTGTAAACAAACATGAAAAATAAGACATGAGACATACACTGCATGAGCATAACGTAAAGGAGCCTTATTCTACAGCAAGAATGAAAAATCTTCGGCACAATAAATTAGTGCTAAACTAAACAAGCATCCAGCGAAGCTACCGATGGCAAACTTTTATAGAAGAGAGTCATGCGAAGAAAAATCAGTCACTCTAGAAAAAAATATCTGTTCAAGCCAAAATGATACTCTCGACGCTACGTACAGAACGTGAGCGTCGTCTCTCTTCGTTCCTAAAGATCAGACTGTAAAATTTCTTGAGACTCGGTAGTGAAAAAATTAAAAAAGAAAAAAAAAAAAAACAGGAAAAAAAGCCAGGAGAGAGAGAGAGAGAGAGATATCTGTTTGCGCACGCACAGGTTTTCATTCTATTTACGTTCAGTTATCTATAAGAGATTTAATTGATATAAACCTGGTTAACTCCCACCTATTCGGCTATTTATTGTCCGCGCTCGTATCGGATGTGAACTTTTTCCGTTACAAGCACAGTGTTTTTTTGCATGCGCATTTAATTTTCACCTTTGCAATTCCTCCGCGAGCTCCGCGCGTGTGTGTCGCATGTCTATGTCTAGCCACATTTGATTTTCACACCGAGAGACCGTCCTCTCACGGTGTTTGTTACGGAAAGAGGGGGAAAAAAACTTGGCTTAATCCTGGAAATCTTATGTACCTTTAACCAACACCGATCCAATTTTTCTCCATTACTATGTAAAGCGAAATCAGTCCGTGTGTGTTCGTGTGTATTCAAAGTAAAGCTAAATACTTTATGTTATCCGTATTTGCCGCATACTTTCTCTCTCTATCATATTTTCAAAGATAAATTATCGCAATTATCCACTCTTTCGTTTGCTTCTCTATAAACGTGCCGTGACGATAGACTAAAAAGTTACTGAACCATAGTGACAATATGCCAAAACTACCACCCATCAGAAAGTACTGCGATTGGAAATTGTCATTGAAAATCGGAGACCGAGACAAGTAACTTGACGAGAGAACGTATGGTACTAATGAGATGAACGAACGGACAAAACGGTGTCCTTTCCTCTTTTTCTTTTTTTTTTTCCTCGCGGTACTGAATTTAACGCCTTTCGAAATTCTCGCTTTTTCTTTCTTTTTTTTTTCTTTTTTCTTTTTTTTTGATCAGATAGTGATATTTACTTCTTTTTTGGACGGTATTCCACGGCTGCAGCTGATGGTGTTGTAGATGTAGCTGTTGCGGTGGGGCCTGTATTTGTTGTAAGTTACTTCCACCTCCCCCGTAGTTCGTATAAGCAGGGTGCATCAATAAAGGCGGCATACCCACTACTATATCATAGGTTTTCGTTTAATTTAGAATGAAGGAGAAGAATACGGTTCAAGCTTCGTTCTCTGGATTAAAGTATCCAAGTGGCAGAAACGGTTTCACCGGCGATCTTTCGCGCTGCTGATCGTCAGCGGATTCGATTCTTTGATCGACTTGCGTAAAAGCGGGCAAACCGTTTCTGCGACTTTGTTTCGCACTTGCGACTTTAATAAGGACCCTCGCAAAGAAGCGATTTCCGAGGAGACTCGCGATCATTACATCCGAGTAAAATGTAATTACAAGTCGATATAATATAGCGTTATGTGTATTAACTTTGAGTTTTGAAACTGAACTGTTAAAGGATGAGTAAGATGTGTTTGAGGGAGGAAGGGAGGGAGCAAGTAAAAAAAATCCAAAAAAAAAAAAAAGAAAACATAAGACAAAGAGATATATATATATATATATATATATATATATATATATATATAATAAATATTTCAGCGCATCGTTCATGCCAGCGAGAATGTAATCTTTAACATTAAAAGGTGTCATGCATCCTCATGCACTACAGGATCGCAACTATGTGTACGTTTTTAAGTCTAAAGTAGAAAAGGAGAAAAAATGTACAGAATTGCACGTCAGTATGCCAACATTCGTTTTCGAGATAGAAGGCTGTGAGATGCAGTAAGATGGAGGATAACATACGCGATTATTATTCGCGACATTCGGATTCGCGACCGGCCCGTTCGGCGACGTCAACTCCGAGCGAAATTCGACGGACGGCCACGCGGTACTCGGAGAGACAAGTCTCCTTCTATCTTTCTCCGTCCCTCTTTGTGCCATCCATCTTGACGGGACCCGTTTCTCGTCCACGAAACTATCGCGGAACGATACGATTCTTCCGATTGACATCGCGAGAAAAGTGGATCCTCGTGGAGTCTCGCGTGTAATTCGACGGCGACGCGTAGCACGTGGGAAAGCTCGAGCTAGTAGGAACGTAGTGATAAAATGGTAGCAAATAGTAGTTAAATGGTCGAAGTCAGGGGCTTTAAATTAATAATTTCACGGCCTTCGACCGTTCTCAAGAATCGACTGATCAACTCGCACATTCCACCAATGTAGATTACCTTTGATCTCGTATCAATTTCCCGTTTATCTCCTTTCAATTTGTAGAAATAAACAAAGGTAGAGGGTGGGCTTAACGGAGACGTAAAGTTAATCTACAACGGTGTAAATGGGGGGATTAATGTTTTTCCGCGTGTCGCCGGCTTTAACCCCGTTCGATCCGAACCGTGTTCGCGCGCTCCGCGGATCGCGGCGTTCCGCGCGCGCAACGTCAGCAGACGCGCGTGCATTTCGCTCGGAGATTCGGCGACGCCTGGATCCGGCGCGAGGCGACGCGAGGCGACGCGACGCCTCGCGTCAAAGACAGACGGCGGGCTGGCCGCTGACCGGCCAGCGCGATGGCGGTCAGCTGAACCGCGAGAATCGCATGTCCAGCCCGTGATCAGAAATCCCTTTTAATTCTGTCTCAATTCTCTCTCGTTTCCTTTCCTTCTTTCTCCGCGTACGCGTTGCACGCGAGAAAGAAACGCATCAGCGTGCGTCGTAGACTCCGTCGAACGTAAGGTTAGTCACGGAACCGCGCACGTATTTCGGAAGGAACGAGCCACGACCGTCAGATACAAAGAAAATGGAGAGAGGGTACAGGGAAAGAGAGAAGGAGGGAGAGAGGAAAGGAAAGGTCGAGGGTTGGAGATTTTCCCCCCCTCCCTTTTTTTTTTCCTCTTTTGATGACTTACCCGTCGAGTCCGATGTCCCCTGGAACGGATCGAGCTTCGGCCGCTTCGGCGGAGGGCCGTCCACCAGGTGGTCGGCCATGGCTCCTCCGCGCGGCTGTTATCTTTCTTCCGTAATAAACCTAACCTCTCTCTCGCGCGCGACTTCCTTCCCACTGCGCCCGTCTCTCGGCGATTCCCTCTCGCTGACGACGACGACCACCAGCGCGCGCGCGAGCGAGCGAGTGGAGTGCGCGCGGACGCGCGCGCGCACAGGTAGCGCGGCCGCGTCCGGCCGTGCACGCGCGTAGACGTGGAGCGGCACCGCGGGTCTCGAGGCCTGATCGAGCCTAATTGTCGCTCGGCTTGTCCTCGACTAGAAGGACGTTATCGCCGTCCTGATCGGCGCTAGCACCGTGGTTGCTCCCGTCGTTGCCCTTGTTCGTATCAATCCTATCAATTCTATCACCGATGCAGTCGCCGACGACGACGACGACGACGACGACGACGACGACGACGGCGACGACGATGACGACGACGGCGACGACGGCGACGACGACAACGACGCCGACGACGACGACAACGACGCCGACAACGACGACGATGACGACGACAACGACGCCGACAACGACGACAACGACGACGACGACGACGGCGACGACGATGACGACGACGACGACGACGACGATGACAACGATGATGATGATGATGATACAGCTATCACACGTTCCCTATCGCCGGCGAAGCCGCGCAACAATTTCACCGTGCCGCAATCGTACTTGCGAACATAACAACAACAATGAGAACCGCGGCGCGTGGAGCGTCCCCGTGTAGCATCCTGCGGTGCACGGTCAACCATTGGGCATCGTAGGGATCGGGGTCAACGTCGAACCCCCGGCGTCAGAGCCCGCGCGAGGACACAGGTAGACAAAACGGGGACACGTAAAACACACGCGAGACACGCACCAATACCGATATCACCAGCACCAGCAGCACCACTACAACGACGACGGCGGCGACGACGACGACGACGAGAATGTCGCCGATGGAGACGAGTAATGTCTCTGATGCTTCTCCCAGTCCTTGTCTCTGTTTCTCTTTCACACACTTCTCTTCAATCCGGCAAACGACGACGGGACTGCTACCGCGTCGCGTCGCCGGCGGGACGGGATGGCGGATCAGTGCGTTGGAAACGAGAGAGACGATCGACGGACGACGACGACGACGACGACGACGGTGGCGGCGGTAGCAGCGGCAGCGGCAGCGGCAGCGGCAACGACGACGACGACGATGACGACGACGACGACGACGATGACGACGACGACGACAACGATGATGATGAGTCGCGACTCCACCGTCGAGAGATGAACGAACGCGCGACGCGCAAACGACTCGAAGCCCGACTGGCCTTTCGACCTGACTCACCGCGACTCGTCTCGTCTCTTCTCGTCTCGATCGGATTCACCGCGGACTCGCGCGCGACTCTCCGCACGACGCACCACCGAATATCTCGCACTCTCTCGCTCGCTCACTCTGGCAAGCGATCTCGCTCTCCGTCCTCTCCTTCTTTCTCGCGCGCGGCACACACCACACACACCACACACACACACACACACACACACCACACACGCACACGGTCTATCGCCCTCGCGACTCACGCGCTCGTCTCTGTCTCTTGGTAAAATACCAACAATCTCGTATGTACACCACCGCGGATCGTACGTGCTCGCCACACGACGAGACTCGTCAAACGACTGGCTGCGCGCACGGCGCTAGCTCACGGCGACGACGTCGCTCCCGAGGCCCTCTGGGGTACCATCTTCCTCTCCTCTTCTCTCTCGCCTCGGCACACTGCGACACACGGGGCGCGCGAACGATCAGCGGGAAATGAGCGTTTATCCCCGTGCACTCGCGCGCGATATCGGGACGCGAGCAAGCGAACGTGATCGCGGGTATCGGCACAGTCGCGGCCGCCGCGTTCGCCACAGAAATTCGCTCGGGAAAACCGATCGCGAGACCCTCCGTTACCGCACGAGCATCGGCTAACGTTCGCTAACGTAAAATGGCGGCCGCTGTTGACGAGTTTTTCTACGCTTGTCAGAATATGCCCGTCTACCGACTCGGCGACAACGGCCGGGACTCCAGACCGCGTCGCCTATTGGCCGAGCCGGTCACGTGACCGGGGAGTCGCGCGCGATTGGACGAGCCGCTCGTGGAGGACAGGAACGCCGTGGCTGCGTTCACGCCGCCTGTTGGAGAGAGCCTCCGCGGAGGACCGCTCGTTTCCGTGGCGCCGTCGTGCCGTGCACAATCATGGCCGCGTTTACCGACCCGACCCGACTCCCGCGACTCGACCACTCCACCATGCGAGCAGCGGCGGTGGCGACCGCCGCGAGTTGAATTTCGATCTTCTCTCCCGACGGGGAGACGACTGCGATCGCGCGCGATTCTCGCGTTCCTCGAACCATGGACTACTCGTCGAATCTCGGCCTCTCGGCCACGATCTCGACGGCGACTGAAAATCGCGTGCCGATCTGTCGCGTCGATCGAGATGCGTCGTTCTCGAAATCGAGAACCGACAACCTGCCGATCGCCGAGTCGCCAACTATCGAAATCATTTTCTCGAACGATCCAAACGCGGAACCCTCCGGTTCTTTCATTATTTTGGCGATTCTCTCATTATTTTCCCTCCTAGGGGAATAATTTGGAAAAACAAGTGTGACGTGAAAATTCCATGATATGGGCGTTCGTATTTTTTGCGAGAGCAATTATTTTCCGAAACTAAGTCTGTACGTTCACGATTAGATCTCGAAAATTCGTACTGTTCTATTTATTTCTAAATACTGTTAATTAACACCTTTATTCTCTTCGTCTTGGAATAGAGGATATATTACCGAAAATTTCAGGAAATTACAAAAACACATCTTATATTTTTATTAATCTTCTTATAGACGTATCGTCCTTAAAATTACGTCGCAGTTCAAGTGCGACTTTTCATTATCACCATTATCAAAATTATCATAGTAGTCTTTATTACATTACAATGCAGCAGTTATGTAATATATAACGAGATAAACTGCGTACGATTAAAGATTGTAAAAGAAAATGGAGAGAAGTCGATGCCAACGCAGACATGTCCGAGTTATCGAAGTAAACCTTGTTATCTGTCGCTGGAACAGTTAGGAATTTGTTGCAAGTTGTTTTACAAAGAAAACACGTCAATCAGCAATTCCTAACATTTCTAGTATAACTAATTTCCGAATGATGAAATATTCCTTTTGCGACATTTTGCGGTTTTCAAAAACTTCGCCATTTTTCATTCATTGTAACATTAAAGATCAACAGTATTTAAAACACGTTCTTCCGTTAAATGTACAATTGATTAAATTAAATAAATTAGATAAATTAAAACGTAAAAAAAAATAAATATTAAATGTAACATTAAAATGTACGATTGAGAAAGAGAGAGAGAGAGAGAGAGAGAGAGAGAGAGAGAGAGAGAGAGAGAGAGAGAAAGAGAGAGAGAGTTGAAAAAAGTCTGACAACAGACTTTCTTAAACTTTACACTTTACTCCCTCGTCTGTCAATCACGTCGATTCCCCATGTGTTACGTTACTCATTTCCACGGAATCGGAGGCGGGAGTTCCCGGTACGCGGTCGGCATCGTCGCGAAAGTAAACGCGAGTAAACGGCACGCGCCATGTCGTTTCTTTTTTCTTAACTCGCGTCACTTTCGCCGCGATCGCCACCGCGACACGTCGCGTCGTCTCTACGGGGAAGTTTTTTCCTGCGTCTCGCGCGAGATAATTGGCCAAGGCGAGATAGGGGCGCATGACGTTGTCCCGAGATTAGAGAAAAATTCGGGAGACATCGGCGGTCGCAAGATGGCCAGAGGTGATCTATTTCTCTTTCTCTCTCTCTCTCTCTCTCTCTCTCGCGCTCTCTCGTTTGATCAAGCCGAGGGACGAGAGAAACGGCCGACCGCACGCACCGCGTACAGGGGGAGAGGGCACGTTGCGCGGAACGCTCGTCCCGTTTCGTTGGAGTACGCGGCTCGCTGCGCGCGGGACGGAGGTGCGAACGGCACGCGACCTGACGCACGCATCGCGCGTGAACCTGTCGACGTCTCCCTCTCGCGCGACCGTCGACCGTCTCCGTCTCCGTCGTCGCGGTGGCGGTGGCGGTGGCGGTGGCGGTGGCGGTGGCGGTGGCGGTGGCGATGGCGGTGGCGGTGGCGGTGGTGGTGGCGGTGGTGGTGGCGGTGGTGGTGGCGGTGGCGGCGGCGGTGGCCGCGACGAGGAGAGCGGAAAAGAAACGGGTGAACGCTCCGACGGGCGCGGAGGGTAGAGGGGCCTTTGGAAATGGAACGGGAATCGGATGACGGCGTGGCAGCAGCCGCCTAGCTACCCGCCTCGGTGACAGCGGCTCTTTGTATACCAATACTCCTCGTAGAGAATCTGCCGCTGCCGCTGTCGCGCGTCGCTCGCGTTATACGTTCGCGGTTTCCAAGACGTGACGAACCCGCGGCGGAACCTCGCTTCCATCTCTCATTCCCCATGAGGATAGGAGAAAAGGGGGGGAGGGGAGGAAGAGAAAAAGGGTAAAAAAAAGTCCAGCGGAAACTCTCGGTGATCTCGCTTTCGAGGAAGGCCAGCTGGACTTGAGAGCTCTCCGAAATTAACGTCACGATCGAAGAGAATAATCTTAACGGGATAGATCGACGTAACTCGCGGGGGATGAGAGGAGGCAGACTCGCGTGTATACTTACGTACGAGTATCGCGATGAGGGGTAAGGAGGGGAGGGCAGGGAAGAAGAGGACCGCGAGGTAATCGCGCGCGGACCATTATTCGATGGCGGTTACGTAACTCCGTTTCTCGTCTTTGCTCGAAACACTTTGGGCGGAGGTGGTGGGCCGCCGCCGCCGTCACCACCGCCGCCGCCGCCGCCGTGGCCGGAGCGCGTTCTCGCGCTCGCCTCTTCACGCCGCACGAATTCCGGAAAAGCGTAATCGATCGTTGCCGCGCGCTGCGCGGCCGCTCGCTCCGACGCCACGAGCTCTCACCTCGGTCGCATCGTCGCGGCCTTACGATTTATGTCTCTGGTCTCTCGCGATGCACGATACACGATGCACGCACGATCGCGACCGCACGCGGTGCATCGACCCATCTCTCTCTCTCTCTCTCTTTTGCATCGCGTCGCGATTAACATACGCGGAAGGCGTATCGCGCGTATCACACGCGCGTCAAATCGCGTTACATCGTAAAGGACGACCGCCTCGGCTATCTTCCTTCTCTTTCTCTCCTTTCCTTCTTTCTTCTTGCCGGCCACGAAACATGAGGAAAAGATTAACGGGTTGTATATAGAATTAGTAGAAACTCGGAATAAAATCACGTACGGGACATTCTTCATTATCCGAAATCACGAAACTCACGCATTTATTGTACTGTAAAATTCTCGTCAATGTTTCTCTTTTTCCTTCTCTCTCTCTCTCTCTCTCTCTCTCTCTCTCTCTCTCTCTCTCTCTCTCGCCTTTTTCTTCTTCTTTAACTTCTCATGACAAGATTTTACACATCTAAATATACGGAATGTATTAAGATCTATTTTAAATTTTGGCAAATAATCTGGATCATCTAATTGTAAAGTTATTTTAAATCTTAGATAGGAAACGATTTATTCTACCGTTATGTTTTAAATTATCACTGTAATTAATATTCTGTTGTTATATTCTTTTTTCTATTATGTTTTAAAGTCAAAGTAAATGACGTGTGATTGGTATTCTACAGAAATTGCATCTTGTTTTGAAAAAAAAAGAATTGTCATCAGAAAAAATTCCTTGGCTCGATTGAAAAATATGCGCTAGATTAATAAATTTGAGATTTCGTTATTTTATTAATTAAAAACTGCAAGTAATTTAAAAGCCAATTTTGTTAATAATCTTTTAATAATAATATTGTTGTATAACTTTTTTTTTTATTTTTCCCGCTCTCTACTGGATTCTCGTTCGTTGCGTTTCAGCATGACAGGATCCGAAAAGTCAAGGTTCAAATCAAGGAATTGGTCACACGTGTATCACACGTTAAATATGCACGCCAGTATCTCATGAAATCGGCAATGTATCTCTACAGCCATCCACTGAGTATCTGCGAGTATCTGAAATTCGCAATCCAGAAACGGTTCGATCGATATTAAATTTTTAATATATTTAATCGATAGCTTGAATTCGAAGTGTAGGGCAAATTTCTTTATTTTTTTTCCATCTGTTTTCTACGGATGGAAATATAGTATGTAAAGTTGAAATATAAATATAAATTTTTTTATTAAGAAATGTCGTCATCGATGTTACCTTTTTACGATTACTCTTATATCATTATAGATAGTTTTGATGAGTAATCTTCAATTTTTTGATTGATTATTAATGTACACACACTTATACTTTTATACACTTACACATCATGAAATTTCATTTTTTCTATATTTCCACAAATCTATATACTTATACAATCTCTCTCTCTCTCTCTCTCTCTCTCTCTCTCTCTCTCTCTCTCATGCGCGCGCGTACACATATTTACTCTTCATACAAATATGCATCAACACATTCACACATTCACCATCTCACAATTTGCACACTTACACCACCATATACACCCATAAAACTTCACAATTACTGCTTTACATAATCACACATTTACCCAAGTAACATGTGATTATCACGATAAAGTCAAGATAATATCATGTAATGTCATTTTGATTGAAATTTTGACTGAAAGGTGATAAAGTTTCAGTCAAAATAATGTCATCTCGACGTGACAATCGCGTGTTACTTGGAGCAGGGGGGAGAGTATGTTCCTGCACAATCAAATACGTCAATTTTACATTTAAACACTATAACTTCAACCTCTGTGCGCTCATATAATTTCGGATTCATTAAATTTTTTCACACATCTATGCAGCTACTTATACTTCCACTCACAAATCTGCAGTTTTATCATTTTACACATTTGCACATCTACTCCTATACTACTTAAAAAAAAATTTCACACAGTCACTCTTTCACATGATTTACGTACCTACACGCTTATGACTCTATACGCCTCTATGCACTACATTTTTCATGGTTTCACACTTTTACATGGTCGTATACTTACGTTGCCCCATACTTACACAATTACACGTTTTCGTACATTCAAACTTTTTCATATAATTACACATCTCACGTTTCCATACATTCAGTTCCATAGAAATCCTCATAGTTTTACATATTTATACTTCCACATTTCTATATACTTCCGTAATATACACATCTTTCCATTCCCAATTTTACGCATCTATAAAAGGTATATATTATACAATTTTTAAACTGTTTATTTGTTACAAATGTATTATATATTAAAAAGGGAATGATATTATTATAAATTTATCTTTAAAAATTAAAAAAAAAGGCACCTGATATATATAATGTGTGTGTAAAAGCTTGTTTGAAAAAAAAATGATATTTTAATGTGAAAAAGATATTGTATAAATAATATAATTTCGATATAATAATATTATTTCGATTATTTCGATTGTTGGGAAAAAGTATCTTTTACAAAAATATTTTATTTTTATTAAAAGAACTGTGTTAAATTGTTAAAAAAAATTATTGTATAATGTTGTAATTCTCTACAAAAACAAAATGAGATATAAAAAATTGCGCCGATTAATTCCAATATTAAAATATTAATGCTCATTTATTATATAAATATATAACATTTCAATGAACTTAACTGAACGTAATTATAATTGCGATATATATATATATATATATATATATATATATGTATATGTATATATAATACTTTCGTACAAATGTTTTTTTTTTAAATAAAGCAAAATAGAGAGAATTGGGTTATATTACTGGTGGAGTGAAAAAATGTGTAAAAAAAATCAAAAAAGATAAAAGAGATAACAAAAAATACAACAATTTAATTGAAATAAAACATATTTAATGCAAAACACTTAATTTTGCTAGATCTCAAAATATAATAAAATAATTAAAATAAAATAAAATATAATAAAATAATCATTTGCAATTTAGAATTTTAGGAAACAAAGTTTATTCTCTAATGATATTACAATGATTTTAATATCGTTTAAACTAATTTATAAATTTTTAATTTTAATTCTAACGAATTTTCTTATCTAATAAATTAAGTTATCAATTTCAAGATGAATCTTTCTCATTTTTAACATATTTTATTATATCTTATAAACTAATTTATAAGTTTTAAAACTAATCTTAATTTTAACAATATTCGATCTTATATTAAATATTTAATATTATTATATTAGCATTACTTATTAATATTACTATTAAACGTTCTCATAAATATACAAATATGCATGTATGCATATATCTTCATTTATTAATTTTTATTATATTTTATTTAGCCAAGTCTTTATGCACTAAACACTTTTTATTTAAATGAAATTATTTCATTTTGTACTATGTTTATGTTATTTCTTTTATTCTTTTCGATTTTTTACACATTCATTCATATCATTAGGAATATATCCGATTTAGTCTATTTTGAAGAATTTTGAAGAATTTTTTAAGAAAAAATTTATGCCAAAATATCGTAAATATAGTACAATTATAATTACATTCGGTATATAATTAAACTTATTAAAATATTATATGTCTACATGATAAATATACACATTTATTTTAATATCAGAATTATAATTATTACAATTTTTCATATCTCATTGTTTTTTTCATGGAAAACTAAAATTTTATATTATACAATAATTTTTTTAAATTTAGCATAGTTTTTTTCAATTAAAATAAAATAACACTTTTGTAAGATAATTTTTTCCAATAATAATCAAAATAACATTATTTCATAAAACATCTTCTCCATTAAAATATCATTTTTTGTCTAACAATCTTTCACACACACTCTTTAAAATATCAAATAGAGATTTTGATTAAAAGAAATTAAAGTAAACAAATTAAATTTATGGTTTTTAATATTTTCATGAAAAAAATATTTTTCCGAATTAATAACAGAAACTTTTGATTGTAAATATTCACTGAAATCAATCAAGAAATAAAAAAAACAGTAATTAGAAAATAGTACAGAAAAAATTTTAATTATATAAGTATCGAATAATTTAAAAATACGTATAACGTTAAATTAATTAATTATATTATATTAATAATTTTCCGGGTTTTTTAAAAGAATACACATTTATTCGATATTTGAATTTATCGAAGTTAATTGTCGTCGTTTTTTCGCCATGCTATTTTAATTCCTTCGTTACATTTATTTTCTGTCATTGTAAAGATAACGTATTTTGACAATCATATGTCTGTTATGTGTTGTACCTTACTGTCATCGCAAAAAAAAAAGATACAAGTTATATGAAAGTATTTTCTTTGACATATTTTATGATTGATTAATATTGAGGATATAATTAGGTAAAGGTAAATTCTCCTAAATGATCAAACATGTTTCCATATTCGAACACTTATATAATTATTATCAAATGATTTTTTATTATAATATTAAAATTTATTTGTGTTCTTTAAACATTTAAAGATATATATATATATATATATATATATATATATATATATATATTAAGTAAGTCATTTTAAATATTATAAAAATTGATAAGCAAAGAGAGATAGATTTGTTGCACAATTAAATACATATACATATTTTTTAACGATAGCTCTAAGAATTTTAATTTCAACCAGATATTAGCGGTTTGTTTTCTCCAATCCAAAAATTCTTTCGCTTTCGAGGGTAATTGTCCTCTCTCAGAATAACTCGTACAGTAAAATCGTTTTGCTGAGCAGTGCGCGTAATTATCACAAGAGTTCCGTCTGTTCGGTTTGCAGAATAATTTCCTGTTAATAGATAGGGGACACTACCTGATTGCCTATTCAATCACTCTCACCCTCTCCCCCATTTCTCCCTGTAGAAAGATAATGCTTTTAGTTAAATAAATAAAGGCACAAAAAGCCTCTAATTTTACTTTCCTAAAGGTGTCCGATCACATAATTTTATTTTTTAATAAGAAAAATTCATGATAAATATTTACGGGTAATATTTAAAGTATCAAGCAATAATTTAATAAATAAAATTATTTTTCTGTTTCATATTCCTGGTTATGAAACTTTTATTATTGATCAATTTCGTTTATTACGCGAGAAGAAACGGCAACTATTTTCATGCGAGCTTCGCGTCGCTGATATCACCGTAGTGCGATAAGGAGAATAAGGTTTTCGTAATCTCGTCTACCAATACGTTCTTTCTCGATTCGTCATCGAAATGCGAAACAAACAAGCGGAAGCAGAGAATACACTGTAACGGTGATTTTTCGATTTTCCTCGCACGAGAGTCACGTTTCTTTCATTTAATAGACGAGACATCTCGCGAATATTCAAGCGCGTTAGTCAAACAACTCGATCCGACAAAATGACATCTTTTTCTTCTTTCAATGACTCTCGCACATAAATAATATTTTCCACACCACACACCACACTTTACACCGAGCGACATCCAGAGGACATCCATAGGATGTCCTAAAAACATCCCTTGAAGTTTATAGGTTATTTCTTCGAAACAGCTAGGGACAAGTTTCATCGGATGTTCCTCGAATATTTTTCATGCAAAACCGCTGAAAAAAATCTCTTGTTAATTACAATGTTCCGTGAGGACAAGATAATTCATCGATAAATCCGAAATTCTCGGCGTTTCGCGGTTCCACGCCTTTGAGATTCTATTTGAATCTAACTCGAATCTAACTCGTGCTTAGATTTACCCATTATGTAATCTCATTTACGTTCATCACGCCCAGAGAGATGAGATGCACGATTCTTGATAAGCTGTAACGCGATGATAATGTAATAAAAACAAAAAATCAAACGAATCTAAAAAAATGTGTATATATATATATATATATATATATATATATATATATATATAGATTAAAATCAGTTCTGATTCGAGAGCTTAAAACCGTTATTCAAGTATTCTGGATATTCGAGTGATTTACAGTTCGCAATTATGATCCAGACTACTCTGATTTCAATTTGAATTCAGAATTTGAATTTGAATTTTGATACACGTCTGGAAAGGAAACGCCGAATATTTGATGTTTGTAAATTATTTTTCGAGATGATCCCTTATATAAACAATCAACAAATAAAATACAACAAGCCTTTTCACTTTTTTTATATTTATCAATCACCGAATCCAAATCTGTTACAAACTTAAATTATGTTAACAGATTACGTAGATTTGGAATTTGAAGCGATTCACATTTATCCATAGGATAGTATACAGCATAATATTTTATTTATAAAATGCACGCGGGGAATCTCCCATTCACAAAGATAATTCGTGCGATTCGTGCGATGCGATATTCTTGATCGGCATCTTGCTTTCCGCGAGAGGCGATACAAATTTTCCGGGAAATCGTAACGTTTTCACTCGGCGCTTTAATTAGAAACGGATACGGCCTTCGTTCGCTTCGATCGAGAATCGATCCTTCCTTCGCGTCGCTCGGAGGAAATACATACATCGTCCGCTCGTCCGAGTGCGCGATACACACACACACACACACACACACACACACACACACACACACGCGCGCGCGCGCGCGCGCGCGCGCGCGCGCGCGATGCTTAATCGCACTTCACGCCGCGATTGAGTCGTGGAGGCAAGGTCGAAGCCTCGCACGCAAGTTTGATCGTGCGCTCCAAAAAGATTACCAGCGCGCGGCGAGATAAACGCACGGCCAACTCGTAAATCAGACACAGGCTCCCGGCCTGCTCTCTTCTTCCTTTCTCCGAAGGAACGTTTCGAACGAGAATCGTAGATTACCTCCCAAAATCCCCCAGAAATCTGTCGAAACTCCCGAAACCGCCATCGGACAGTCGTATTTTATAATTCGACTCGTCTAATGCTCAGCTGTGATCGATCAGGATCAGGATCAGGATGGCGGAGGATTCGACGAGCTTTGCGTAATTAAAATGCAAATAGAGCGATGTAATTAATTGTAGGGGAACGAAGTCGAATGTTTTCCTCGCAAGCTGCGAGAGTCTTTCTTTCTGTCCTACGTCTCTCTCGGCTCGAGGATCTCGTTATTACGTCGATAAAATAGCGAGTAGCAAGTAACAAATTACATCGTTGTGTCACCATCTAGGAGGACTATGACGTACTGAAGTGTGTCGAGAGGCAAAAATCGAACCTCTTTCGTCGATTTTCAGGCATATTTTCTGACAAGAAATACACTCGGCATGACGTCGCACAATTGACTATGGAAGCTTGCGGGTTTTCTGAAACTTTAGTCTCGCCTCGTCAATAGCCGATTGTTCTTTACCGGAAAACACCTCATGTTTATTTCTTACGCTGAATTGGGACTTAAATACATAAGAAATGGAAATAGACATAAATAAAAAAAAATTAGGAACAAAAAATTACTTTCGAAGAGAGAACACCTTGGTATTTCTTGATTGTGTAGAGCATGTCAAAAACATTTTTTAATTCCTATCTCCCTACATTCAATTCCTTTCATTGTATAAATCCTTGCGTCTCTTGCACACGAATAGCAAAAACAAAGTATAAAATTGTTTAGTCAAAATCTTCTAACACAAAATATACATAATCATGAATTTTGTCTGTTTTAAAATTTCTAAATTTAATTCTTGAATTCTATTTTCAATTCACTTGTTTTTCGGATTCACCCGTCAAATGACAAATTTGTAATATAAGGAACGCTTTTCGAGAATAGAAAGAACAATTCTTTTTTCTTATGGACGAATTATTAAGAGAATAAAAGCATGTATATATTATTTATATCACAACAATCAAACTGAAGGCATACTCTCGCCGATTGGATTAATATAAACAATAATAAAACTTTATTTGCCACAATCAATTCTATCTAACCATGATAAGTTTATATACACCATTTTTCATGTAACTAACACGACGCGTGAAATACAATAAATAACTTTCCTGCCTCTTTAAATGCCAACAAGATATAAAATACAAATTTTACACCGACGGAATTTTAAATTATACAGGAAATGCACATGCAATGTTATGTGTATATAGAAATGTATATATGTATATGTATATACATATAACACAACTTTGATATTAATCTTTATTTATAAACTTATTCTCAGGTATAGCTATTTACCAAAACCATATTTTATTGGTGAATAAAGCCATTGAACAGCATTAATAAATTGATGCACTGTGTTGAGACAATGCTGCACCAAAGTATGCGAATACTTGTGAACGTACAATATCTTATTGTAACGAAATTTTACAATGCCAGAATTCACCGCGGAAGTTTCATATATTTGTTACCTTCACGCGCATAAAATAAACCGTTGGGAGACGCACGCGTTATGCACGATTTACTTCTGGTACTGTTTCAGCGATTAAAACTTTAGCAGAAAATGCATAATCATTGAGATTTTTCGCGTTGCGATGCAAGCGAGAAAAAGACTTTCAAACTCAGTGTATCTGCGTTTTATTAATTTCCTTTTTGAATGCAAAAAGATGTACAGAGTCAAGTATGTATCTTTCTCGCTCATCCGGAATGATATACAAACGGGAACATAGAAATGATACGAACTTTTGCACTCAAAAAAGATTCGATTAATGAAACGCAGTGTACTTGATTTTCATTATTTGGTAATAATATCACGTGCCTGATACGATCGCATATTAAAAATATAACATAAATATATGTAACTATGCGCTATTCAGCGCTTTATCCGAGTTAACAAGCGTTAATCGGATTATTCGCAAGCGTTTCCGAAGTGAATACGTCTTTGTGTGATCCTCTTCTTCCGTAATTCGGTAGTGTAATTCTTTTTTTTTTTTTGTTTTGATCGCGGAACTGCGCGAGTAGACTTAATTCCGTAGAGCAGACTTAAAGTTAAACTCCAAATGCATGTCAGAAGCTTTCTATTGGATTGCCATACTCCGTGCGAGCACGGATATAAACGCATCACCATGTTGTTGTACAACAGAGTACAATCGGTAATTCAACGAGAAATGTTTATAATGGAATATGCTACATTGTTACTTGCCATTGTTTCGACTTGGCGTTCTGTAGAAAATCTTTTGTACATATGTAAAAAATATTAAAAGATACGACAGTGCGTCCACGCTGATTGGCAGTTGGACGCTGAAATAAAGTTCTCATACACGACTCGCCAGCTTTTTCGGAAATCTCTTTTTGTGTACATCCAACACGATTAAAAGCCGGCATTTCGCCTCTTTATTCGATTATAGTTATGAAGTAATAAAATATTCGATCAAACGTCCAGAAATATATTCATGAGCGACAATTTCAAAGATTTCTGTAACAACAGCGTGTGCGTAGTATGCTCCTGAAACAGTTTTGCCTTCAATGTACGATCATGTGGTCAATCGCTCTTGGATTTTCCGGTGGTATCACTATTATCTGTTTTTTTTTCTGTATCGTAACTCTCCGATTTTGTTTCAGTCTCCTGTTGACTACCCTCGTCCTCTTCATCGGAATAATTTGTAGGCGCTTCACCAGGCTTCAATAATTTTCCAACGTAATCGTATCTCTCTGTAATAAAAAAACAAGGTCATGTTTGTATTATTGCATGTACACATGTTGCTTTTTTGGACAATTCAGTTGTGCCTCAGTGTTTATCTTAAATTCCTCTATTACATTCATAAACGAATGATGTATGGTAAAAAAAGCCTTGAACCATGCTCCCATTCATAATTCATGAGCTCTCACTCAAAGCTTCTCTATGATGACTTAGAAGATCTCGTATATCACGTCAAAAAGAAAATATTGTATTTATGTAAAAGTGTTATGTACCTAAGAGTCTATCTTGCTTATTATGTCTTGTCAATTCAAACATTGTGCTACTTGCATTCATTAAAACATCTTACATAGAAATGTAACTTTGAGAGTTCTATCAATGAGCATTAATTTCAAGATAATATTAATTTTTGCAACTATTTTTCTATACATATAAATTTAATATTAGTATATCATTTGAAAGGCAGCTCACTTTCTTTAACTTCTCTTTCAGATCGTTGAATTTTGTCGCTGTTCGAAATGTACAATTCGCTCCTTACCTTTGAATTGTTCCTCCCACTCTTTGATGGAATTCATTTCTGTTGTGTTCAAGTCACTCAAGTCATCGTATTTGTCTGTCGCTGCATCCACCGCAAACCTTGCCAGCGCTCTGCTAGCATCCCGACCACCGAATGCTTCATAAGGTCCACCTGTGAGGAAGATATATTGATTTCAGACATCGCACATACATTCCCTTCCCAATTAAAGAAATTGAAGGGAACAATTAATTTCTCTGCTGGAGATAATGCAAAACAAGAAAGGAGATTCAAGAATGTAATATTCCTTCCACGTATCGATCTGGATTAATCTAAATGATCAAGTATCACGATCAACAAGTAACTCTCTTATCTGTAATTTTATCGCTCTACCCAACGCTCTTATCGATTTCAAAAATGATCCTGCAGCTCTTTTGGAGTTTCATTACCTGCTTACCCACCCACATATTCAAGCGCGAGACCTTCTCACGGCCAATGTACGTCACGAAACGTGATAAACCGCTATCGTCGCCACCAGCTTAGTATAGCGGCGCAATTGGCGAGGCACAATTGGTCACGACGATCGCGAGTCTTTCGCGATTTTATTTTTGCGCGCACGGCATGATATCATCGCGGGCACTCCTTCGGGCCGCAAGCTAATAAAAAAGCGGCTACTAAAACGCGTTCGACGAGGAGCGAGACCGAGAGAGAAAGAGAAAGAGAAAGAGAAAGAGACAGAGAGAGAGGGAGGGGAGGGAGAAGGGAGTCCGAGGAGAAAAGGGGAAGGAAGAGCGGAGAACTGAATTGTAATCGCGGCGGAGGGGAAAGGGGGAGAGGAGGAGGGGGCAAAAAGAAACATCGTTCGATCGTTTAGAGATCGCGATTGGAAATTGACGGCGTGCGGGAATTGGCTCCGCTGATGCGGAGAACCCGGCGACTCACCAGGGCCGTAGAACTTGGCGCCTCTGGTGACGTCGTACACGCTGCCGTTGACGGCGACCAGTATCCGGCCGTCCGGGCCCTTGCCGTCGTACTTGGTCAGCTCCTCGATCGTGAAATCGCGTCGCAGCTTCGGCAGCTTCTTCACCTCCTGCACGGGTTCCTCGGTCTGCGCGCGGCTCTTGAGGATCTTGTACACCAGAACGGCGATCACGCCCACGAGGGCGAGGTTCAGCGGGCTCTTGACAATCTCGGTGATGAAGGCGGACAAAAATTGCTGCTGCGGTTGCTGCTGTTCCTGGCCCGCGGCCGGCGAGCCGCTCTTCTCGGCCATCTTGACCAACTCAGACCAACCGATCGACCGATCTATCTACCCAGCGGGCGAGGAGTGTCGCCGTGGAAGACGAGAGGTTACGAACGTCACGCGCCGGGACAGAGAGAGAGAAAGAGATAATCCGAAAGGACGTGCGCGTTCCCGAACTTTTCGTGAGTAATGTACGCGTACGCACGGATCGAACGCAGCCTACGACTATAACTCGGCGTGTAACGGCGTAGCAACACCAGTAAACGAGAGGCGACCGGGACCGATCGTCGGGAACCGCAAACTGATATCGCCGACTAGGCGCCACTCGCCGATGACGATAATCGTGCGACGCTAACGATGCGTACCGGTGCGCGTTACGTGGCCCCTCTCCCTCCTGCCCTCCCCCTACACTTCGTTCTTCCCTCCACCAGCCTGCTTTCGACGTATGCCCAACGGCATGGGGAGAGACGAGACGTACGTGATGTCGCGCCGTTTTACGTGGCCGAGCCGTGGTGGTGCGCCGCAGGGCCGTACGCATCGGACCTAAGGGGAGGAGAGAAGGGGAGGGGGGGGGAAGGGAGAGATTCAGGCTCGAGGATTCATATCGAATCATAGGCCCTATTCTTGAAACATCGCATACGAAAATCCTATAGTGTGCTAAGTATATGCGATATGTTTCAAGAATGTGGGCCCCATATCACGTATATGTATCGCATGAAAATCTTTCTCTTTCTCTCTCTCTCTCTCTCTCTCTCTCTATATATATATATATATATATATATGATATACGTGACGTAACTATAGAATTTTCGTATGCGATATTTTTCGAAAATAAGGCTCCAGAAATCGCTTCCCCCATGAAAATGTATACATTGAAGAAATAGATAGAAATACGTAGAAATTATTTACATTCGTTTCTGCTAATGTAGATTAGCTTTAAGCCTAAATTTTTTTACTTTTTTTGCTTTTAAGAATTAATTTAAGAAAAAGATGAAGAGTAAATTGAAATTTATATAAAATTGAAGTTATTCTAGATCGATAGAAATTATCATTATAATATTCGATTTTACTAATTTAGATTAACTTTAAGTTCGAATTAATTTATTTTTTATTCTTTTTTGATTGATGAAAAGTTGGAAAATTTCAATATATGTATATATAAATTTCCCAACTTTTCATCAATTATTATTTACTTTAATGTAACATTAAAGTAAAAAAAAAATTGTTAAACCTAATCTTTGATTAAAAAATATTAATTTTGAAAGATATAAATAGTCAAAAATAACTGCTTGATACTTTTAATATAAACTTATTCAATCGCTTAAAGTAAACAAGTTAATTGATTCTTAAAATCTTCTATATAATAGATAAAAAAAATTAATATTTTTATTTATGTTGACAAAATAATACATATGTTTAACGAGTCGCAAATTTAATCGAAATTTAATCGAAAACGAGATCCGAGTTAATTAAGCTTACAAATTTATAATAATTCGATTAGTCGTAATCTTTTCTTTCTTTCTTCATTTCTCTTTTTCTTGGTACTTTGCATTTTTAATTACGTTCGAACTGAAATTTACATGTTTCGCGTTAGACTCTCGTTATCTTCGCTCTTGTAATCACGTCCGTTAATGTAATAAATCGATAATAGAATGTATCTGGATAAAAAGAAACCAGGACTTTGCATCGCTCGCCTGTTCATTAATGCAACTAATGTCAACGTACGTAGAAATCTGTCGTCACTACGAGTTCCTCGTAATTCAAGTCTTTCGATCACCAGTGCTGCGGACATCTTTACCGCGTTTTGCTAATCCACTTTTACATCTCGTCGATCATTCGAAGGGATTCTAAAATACTATTTTTTTTATGAAGTACATTCGCAGCTGTACTCGGCCTTTTTTAAACGAAACTAGAATGTACCGTTTCTGCTTCCTCTCTCGTTCCCTGTCGAGCGAGAAACAGTTACGTCGCGGGAGGGAAAAAAGAAATTACGCGTCTCGAGCGGAGATTATCGTCCCCGCCGGCAGATTCACGTTTATAGAACAGCTTAGAATTTCATAATAATAATGGGAGGTTCGCATTCCCGACTCGTCATTATCGCGGCTTCCACGTCGCGAAGTTTTTCGTCGCGTATCGCGACGATGCCTGTCCTCGACAATTTACGAGAAAAACATGTAATTATTCGCGTCGATTCTTCAAAGTCATGCTGCACAGAGTCACGTGTTCCAGATATGTATATGCATCGCATATGTATACATATATATATATATATGTCGCGACATATATATATATATATGTCGCGTCCGACAGGGAGAACTTTGAGCGCGATTAGGTTAGCAATTAATGGCGGTCGCGGGATCGCGCTATTATGATTATGACGGAACTGCCTCTCGCGCTTCTCCCGTCCTTTCGTTTCCTCGGCTTACATAACGCGAAACACATTCTATCCATTCCAAAGGATATGTCGAAGTTTCTCACGTATGTAGTAAACGTAACAGGACTTATTGACTTTGTACTCATCAATTTTGTTCAATTAGGTTTGTCTCGTGAAACTTTTCTTTCCGCTATCCAATGCTCTTTATATCTATATTTCAAGTATATAAAGTATATAACACAACTGTAGAAACCAGATACAATACATTGCGCCTATTTTGTTATACAGATTTTGTCTGACTGTATCAATTATCAATTTTATTTAAGTTTTTGTGAGTTTTACATTTTCTTCTCTACATGCGATGACATATCTATTTTATTCCAAGTTCAGGAAGTATAATACAACTGTTAGAAACACAATATATTACGCCTATTTTGTTATGTAAATTTCGTCGATTGTATCAAATGTTAATTTTGTTCGTTTGTTCTTGTAGAATTTTTTATACTTTAAATTGTTAAATAAAATGTAAAAATATAAAAATTAATAGAAGTCAGTATTATTATTGTGCAATGTATTATTTTCTTGTGAATTTAATACATCTTTTTTGCAAACTACGCGCTGATTATTTGTTGATTTTAACATATAATCCTAAGCTGAAATCATATCACAATTATTAAACTGATAATCAACCTAATATTATTGATGCTATAAACACTTTAAGAATCTGTTAATTTTGTAATTTGTTGCAAAAAATATCTCCCCGGAAAGAATCTTAACAGATCCTTTCCATTATCCAATGATTCACTTATCTTATTTTAAGTGTAGAAAATATAATACAAGAAACCAGATTCGATACGTTGCATATTTTTTTTTTTTATGCAAATCTCATCGAATATATTCAATGAGTTGTTTTATTTATGGCAATCATCTACATTAAAACGCATTTTACATAGCAAATGACACTGGCTTTTTTGTACATATATTTTATATATATAATCTACTTGTACTCAAATAAATTGTACTTCTAATGGACGGCACTGTTATCGAGAATACTGACCTTCACTTTCAAGTCAACCGGAATATCTTATTTGCTAGTAGCCACATTCAGCAGAACTATTGAAAATTTTCTGTACTAAGAGTGAATTATTCCTTTAGATCTAAAAACATAATCCAATTTCAGCACAAAAAACTCCCAACAATTCCAAAATAAACGTAAACTGCTGAACGTAACTATTTATAAATTTGTAAGGCGCCACATTACCTCCTAATGCATATCATAATCGGACGAATAATAATAAGGCACCTCCAATTTGCACGGATGTAGACATCTAGACTATTTTCCTATTGAATTTCTAATTTTCGTGAATTAAGCTGTGCTTCCTCTCGTACATTAATGAGCGTATTTAAATATGTAAAAATTATTTTTACATGTTTAAATCATTATGATTCTTTACATATTTAAGTCTTCATAATCGTCTTTTCCTCCTGATAATCAAGGTACGGATGAATATCAGTGATAGACGACACGGCTTCAGAATTAATCCTCTCCGAGCACATTGGACAAGTCTCCTCGGATTCAATAATTCTAATGTAACAAGTTGTGATCAATCACAATATATAATCTTAAATAATAATTGTATTCTCTTTGTGTAATGCCTACCTTAGAAATTCACTTCTTATGGCCGGAAAGTCACACCGGGGGCATACCGTAAAATCATCCTCCACAATATGCCGTCCCTGTGAATATATAAAAATAAGAGAACTTTGCCCTCTTTCCTTATTGATAATTATTAAAAAAAGTTTTACCGTTGCAATGCAAAAAGGTATGGTGTTTTTGCACTTATCACAGGTTACTTCAGTCTCGGGAACTCTGCTCTTGCAGTACGGACAAGGTGTCAGAGGCTCGTCTTCATTTTCGATATCTTTCGTTCTCGGTGGTTTCCTAACGATCGCCTCGATCTTTTTGCTATACTTTGCATCGACTTGGCCTCGATATTCCGGACGCATTAACATAGCGGCGAAATTAAAAGCTGCGTTTTTCAAGCCTGCTCTATGACATTCGATTACGGTCGAGGTCAATATCGGAACGATATCTGGAATATAAAAAGATATTCATCAAAAGTAGTAAACCAAGTATCTTTCGTCTATGTTAATCGCCTGGAACGATTCCTATTGTACTAACGTGAAGGAAATTTCGAGATATTGTTGGCTACCCTTATAAGCATTCTGGCACCTCGCAAATGATCGCTTCTTTTTACGTGTAATCTCACCAGAATATAAGAATGCAAAAGTCTTAAATTGGTCTGCATTTCCAAGGGAATGGTAATCTTGTTTCTTTTCAATTCTTGATACATACCGAATAAAACATCGTGAGCGTTTCTATAATTTCCTGAAATAAGGAATCCATTGTTGCAGCATAATGCATTTTTTAAATATATATATATATATATATATATGTATACATACCATTAATTTGTTCCTCATTAGCAATTATAATCGCTGTTTTAGCCGCTTCTTTATATTGTTTCCTAGCCATATATAATCGGAACAGATATTTCGGATCCTAATAGGAGAGATATAAAACAGATTAGAATCTTTTTTTTATAAATTATGCATATATATATATATATATATATATATGTTTTATAAGTTGCATTTAATTTATTCGCAGCGCTATCTGCATTATATAAAAATATTTAAATGTTTAATATTAACAATTATATTGTAAATATAATAACCTTCGGTAATCCGTCCCCACCTAATAAGAAATCTATCAATTGATTAGCTAATTTATCATCTTTAGAAGATGCGACAGCATCTATGGCATAGGTAATCGCTCTATCATCATCTGGTACTAATTGCGCAGCTTTTAATAAATGTCGTAGAGCCTAAAAAGAGAAATCTGTTAAAATGATATTATTTACATAATTAAATTTGATCGCGCAAACTTGCCTTTTGATATTCTTTTGCGTGGAAATAATATTTTCCAGCTAAAAGATTGTTTTTTTGAGATTCGAAATGCATCGCGAGGCTTCTGAAATCTTCTTTCCGGACGTTAGTATCATCAATTGTGTTTACCAAGATTTCTCCATACAATTCCATTTTGCCATGTTGATTAGCTAATTGAAAAGCTTCGTCATGGCAATTCGATAGAATTAAGAATTTGATAGCTGAATTATAATCGTTCATTTTTTGGAAATACTTGGCAACCATCTTTGCGCCTTCTATACTTTTAGTTTGTTGAACAACTTCGACACTACGAGCTGTGAAATAGAGTAACAGTGAAATATAATATTTCAACACAAATGTTGCATGTTGAGATAACAAAATGTAATACAAAATCTATTTACCGGGATTGTTTAAATGTTCCAGATTAATTCGAATTATATTATCATAGTCCTTGGCGGTTTCGTATGCTTTCGCAGCTTCTTCGTATTTACCTTCGGACTCTTTGGCTTTAGCATATTGTATATTAATCTTCGCCGATGATATTTGTGGTAGAAGCTGTCCTACTTTGTGCCAATTTTTCAATTTTATGTACGCAGAAGCAGCCTTGTCGAAATATTCAGCTTTCTCATATAACTGCGCAGCTTCGCTAAATTGCTAATACGCAAATATTTATACGATACTAAAATACAATGGCTTTTGAGATTTAACAAAGATAAACCTATACCTTCATAGATTCTAAAATCTCCGCGCATTCTTTTCGTAATAATCTCGAGCTTTCATTATCCATAGCTATTCCGACGCCTTTTCTACTATCACCGCATCTTATAGACATTCTTGCAATTCCTGCTAAACATTGAGTTCGATGATGAGGATTTTGTGCAGCTAAAGCAGACGTGTTATAGTCAACTAAACCGCGTTCATAATTTGTCAAAGCTTTTGGATAGTTTCCCCTGCATGAAGAGATTTATTTATTCAATAATTAGTTGTACAGTATATAACAAAAAGATTATAATATATATTTTTATGAAATACGTTATTGATGATGAAACTGAATAATCATTAAGCGTTATCATCGTATATCAAATCTAATTTATTTTTGATAAAGTATACTCTTTTTTAATCATATTTATTAATAAAATTATCTTACGTAAATTCTAATTGTTGAGCATACTCTCTGGCGATAAAAGGAATTTCATCAGGTTTTAATTTCTGCGCTAGACTTAAAGCTTGTTCCCATTGCATCAAATCTCTTCTCAGATATAAGGCCTGCACAGGCTCGGAAGATTGCAGAAAATACTTTTCAGCTTCGTTATAATCTCCCAGTAATAAACATGCATGACCACATAACAGAGCTAATTCGTCTATATTTTCAATATTTTGTAATGTCCACACCATTGCAGCATCTTCCATTTGCCGGTATACGCGAATAGCTACATACAATCAATTAAATATAATAGATATACATTTTAATATAATAGAAAATTAATGAAATCTTATGCTTACCAAATTCGATATTTAAATTTGCGATAGCGCTTTGTCCCAGTTTTAGCCACGCATCTTTCTCATTCAATTTTTCGCAACTATTCCACGCTTGTTGAAAACTAAAGAGTACAAAATTGTTTAAAATATTTTATATTTTTTTACTTGCAAATTGAATTTTATAAATCTCACCGTCTACACAAAATCTGATTATTTAAAATTTCATTAATTTTCTTCGCTTCCACAATATTTCCTATATCCTCGTGAGACGTTAATGTTAATTGTATCAGTTTACTACCCATCGTACTCAACGTTACTTCGCCAGAATACATTAATAAAGGCAGTGAGTCCGATGGCAACTTAGTCGTATTTATTTTTATCACTTTGGTACCTATTCAATGTAATACGTCAGATTTCATAGGTGATAAAGTGTAACGCTCATTCATATTTACTTGCCTTCAATAAAGTATTTTACAAAAATGTATGTTACAATAACACTTTTGTTGTAAACCGCAAATATAGCACGTTCAAATATGTTCTGATCCCAGAGAATACCATCAATGTTATCAGGACTATCGGGCACGGCAATAGTCGCTTCGTTTATAGGGTCAAACACATAAATGTCCGATTTATTGTCAATGAAGCATAATTGTACTCCATTCGCATCCAAATATAACTCCTTTATTCCATTGTTATGTACAAATTCAGTACATTGACAAAACGTTTCCAAGCAAAAATATATAATATGACCCATCTAAAAATGTAAAAGAGACGTTAATACTTATATATATATTTAATACCGTAGAAAATTATCTCAGGACAATGCTGACTTACGTCATTACCATAAACCAGGAAATCTGAGCAAAGAGCGTGACAAGTTATTCTACCGTGGGAAGAATTGGAATCTGGGAACATCTTTGTGTCCTTCCCATCATTTGTTAGAGTTTGATCGGATTTAATCTATGTATAAAGGAATTAACAAATCCGTGTTATGAAATTTTTATTATTATTTTCAAGCATATAATTACCGAATGCAACTGCAATTTCCCGTCGAATAGTGCCGAAACGTACGTCTCGTTCAAGCGCATACTATCTATCGTAGCCAAATAATCCCTCTCGAAGTGTATTTTATCGTAATGACTTATAGACAAATCCCAGAAGAGCGCTCTATTGTTTAATCCTACCGCTAAATGTATCGGACCCACCGCTAATATCGCCGGTTCTATTATAGTGTTGATTATTTGCGGATTTGGTTTGTCCTAAAAACATGAATTCTTGTGAAAATGACAGCTTCGTCACCTTGCGTCATCAAACGTACCTTATCCAATGTATAAAGATGTACGGCCACTTCCATCAGACTCGTTAGTAATGCTATTCTATTGCCGCAGACGCTCGTCAATTTCGGTATTTCTATTAAATAAATTAAAACATTGCCAACGTATGTGACGACTGCCAGCATCGTTCCATCCGTTGACCATTCGATACTGCTAATCCCGTTTTCGTTGGTTATTGTGATTAGCGTCTCGGTTTCTTCGAGATTCTGTAGACTATGTATTTTCAACGTACTGTCGCCGCAAGTAGCGACTTTTCCGACTATTTGATTCAATGCAATGTCCGTCAAAGTATCTCTGTGATTCTTGACTTGAAATAGTTCCTGACCAACTTCTTTTATATGCGTCGATATCGCTATAAAGAAACCAGCCTCAAATCCTACCAATATGTAACCGTCACCGTACCTATCAAGTAAAAATGTATGTGCATCATTTAAAATATATCATTCATCATTATATTACAATTATTTTGCATTACACTGTAAATAGTTACCACTTATACGTTACAATTAAACCATAACGTTTCTGAAAGGCCAATTCGATAGGATTTTCTGGATCCAGAATGTTATACAGAAACAGTGTCTGTTTGCCGACGATAAGTGATACCTGAATGTTTTATATAAAAGCAACGAGTTTATATAAATATTTTATGGTGATGATATTTTTATGGTATTTTATATAAGTTAAATTAGTTTACTTTTTTATTTAATTTAAGTTAAAAATGAATTACAAAACAAATTAAAAAATTTTTAATGTGTTTTCAAAAGTAATTTAAATTAAAAGTCATTTAATTAAGCTCAAAGTTATTAACTTTTTAACTTTATTATTTGTAATTATGATTATTACAATATTATTACTGTACTGTTAAAGATCCAAGATTACTAGGCAATCTTGGATCTTTAACAGTACAGTTGATGAGATCATACCGTATTTTCACCGCCTATTCTATGATCCATTTTCATCTCGCTAAATTCTATATGAGACGGATCACCTTGAAGAGTTATCTCTCGGCGGGTATCTCCTTCACTTGTGCTGATAGTCAGAACTTTGTCTTCACTTGCCAAAGCAAGAAGACCATCTGCCGACCATGCGCCACATAAAATGCGTTTTTTATGCTTCCCCAAAATAGGTATCCGCCTATATCCAACAATTAAATAAAAAATTCATCTTAAAATATTTTACATATTTCAATTCATTTATGTCAATGTAATTGAATATCGTACTTGGCATTTATATGATCATAAAGGACCAGATTCCCCTTCTGCGTTCCTATCGCCAGCAGGCAAGTTTTCTTCGCCCACATCATACAGGTAAGCCCATCTCTTACACCTGCATCTATTTGGGACTTCTTCCCGGTCGTGGCATCCCATAGAATTATCGTGGATGAATTTTGTGATATTATTGCCAACAAATCTCCGTCCGAGTCCCAGCCGAAACCAGTACATGGTCCAGAAATTTGTATTTGCTCTTGAATATCTCCTTGTCTATCGAAAATGGCAACGGTGGTATCCCGGTCGGATCCCGCTGTGGCCAGATGCGTGCTATTACCGGGACGCCAAGAAATATCAACGTTACCTATGCCATGAGGTTGGTCTAGTCGATAAAGAACCTGTTGTTAAATGCATAACATTAAACAAATTTTTCTAGGTACAAATGTAGAGAAAAGTAAAATCTGCAAAATAGTATTAAACGAAACGCAGATACAGAGAGATATAGATTTAGTGATCAAATCTAAATCTATCCTTTACTTTTTATATTGTTAACTTTGACATTTTTATTAAACAATTTCACATAAATTACAAGTGTATGTCGATGCTACATAACCTACCTTCTCCGACGACATTGTAACGCAGAGAATTTGTCTCTGACGGAGGAATTAATCAATCCGCGCATTTAAATGATATGTCTATATGTCATTACGATGTGCATAGTTTAAATATTGATTTATTAGACAGTGCCGCTTCCGCGCACCGACATATCTCGTACGTCGGCCATATTGTTTACCTTTGTGTTGCTTCGCGTTACTCCACATCCTACGATCAATTTGCATATTCGCCCGCCGCATGCCGATGAAAGAAACTAGCCGGCATAACTCGATAAACAGAAATAATGTAATTATTAATGATTGACAAGATTTTTTTCTTATTTGGTTTTGATAATTTTTTTTAAGGAAAATACATGGAATAATGTAAGGATATATTGGCTTTTATGATAAGCATCTTTAATCTTAATAGTATTGATTTTTTTTGATTATGACATATCATTTAGTCACATAGAAGGGAAATTAAATCAAGATATTGAACATGAAAAAAACCGTGCGACTTTGTTAAAAAAATGTATATTTTATAATTTTTTATTTGAATATTAGCTCATTTTGTAAAGAACTGCCATAGTCTGATCCGTCCATCAACATTCAACCGTCAGAATTCAACATTATGGCTCATGAAAACATAAATATCAAATGACATTATCAAAACATGTTTCTTAATACTAATTCTATATATAAAACTCCTATATTATAACTTATATATACAAAAAAATCAATTATTTAAACGGTATATTCTATCATCGATTTTAAGTAAAAAGGAAATATTGATAACACCGCCAATCGATTAAAAAATAGAGAATTTGAATTATTACATCTGAATCCACATGCAGAGCACTTCGATAAATCATCGGATTCAAGGTGTAGCTTTTGGTTTCAATTCGTCGTAACACGGTCTTAGAAAGATTTGATTTTTCTTCGCTGGGTTATAATACTCATGTCCCTGCAACATTTGTGAATCAATAATCAGGTTATATATGAACAATTGAAGTGATATTTTGAATGATATGATGGAATACCTTGGACCAATCGTAAGAAACAGCATACGCAAATATCTGTCCATTATGATTGAAACAACAACGTGTGATAGGTTGTTCCATCGTTTCGGAAGACTTCAACTTAGTACGCGCGTCTTTATCCCAAAAACCGAAAGTACCATCGCCACCTACAGTCGCTACAGTGCCGTGTACTGGATGGAATGCTATGTCGTTTACCTATTTATTAAATCGCTCAATTATCGCGTTGTCCAGGAAGATAAAGAACATAATACAATAATTTTAATGGAAAATCTATTAACCGCATAGATGTCTTGGTATCCATTAGGCGTGCCGTTAGTCCTGTGACATTTGAACGTGAAATTTTCCTTTGTACTAAGATTTAGATGATGAATCGCAACGCGTCCTTCTGTGCTGCCTATTGCGAAACCAGTCGGTACTTTCTTCTTGTCTCTGAAAATCGCTACGCAACGATATTGATACTTCAAACTCAATTCGACAGGCTTATATTCACGTGGACTGCCTTCTAGTTGATAGACTATTAAACCACGACCAGCTGTTCCCACAACTGCCATGGGATAATCCTGTAATATCATTGATATTAATAATACTGCATGACAATTTATCATATTTTATTCATATGAACATATTTATACTTACAACATCCGAGCAGTAACATCTTTCAGGCAGATTGATAGTCATTGCAGGCTTAGGACTGCGTAGATCCCAAAACTAAAATTTCAATGGATACATTACAAAAATACATTTCAATGACAATTGCAAATATCAAAGGAAATCGACAAATAAAAGAATTTGATAAATATATTAACCCTCAGCGTTTTATCCCACGAACCAGTCATCAGACAAGAATATGTAGTTGCCTTTATCCAGTGACATGTTCTAATAGGTGCATCATGAGCTGCCACTTGAACGCTTTGATTTGTAGCCAAATCCCAACACTTTGCCGTTTTATCACACCCTGCCATAAATACTTTGGTTCCATCCTAATAATTATATTATGCAGCTATTATTATAATCTTTATAAATTATAATTTTTATAGATATATAATCTTTAAGAAGAATCTTTACTTTTACAAAATAATGAAAAGTTATTGAAATTTAAAAAGAATATATTTCTTATATTGTTTGGAACATTGAATAGAAAGGTTAAGATTATAAAAAATTTAAATATAAACAAGATAACATGATTTAACTTTTCTTAAAAAAAAAAATACTTGTAATTAACATTACAGTAGTTGACAAAAAATTTCAATCATGAGTCTGATCTTTTAAAATCAATTGTAAGAAAAAAGAACTGATAATTTATTAGAATTTTATAGAATTTTGAATTATTACAGATATCAAGTAATTTAACATATTTAAAATATAAAAATAATTAGGCAAAACTATAAATTCTAGGTAATATCAATTTGTGTCATTTTTATTCTCTCGTCAGTTATATTTTACTGAATGACTTTTTAGTTATATTAACTAATATATATTCTTAACTACATTAGCTATTACTCGATATTAGTTATTACATACAATTGTTTAATAAAGAAACTTACATCGCTCCAGCATACATCTAAAACTGGTGCTGCCATACTCTGCATGGATTTCGGTACTGTTTTACCAGATTGCTCGACTTCCCAACATCGTACGTTGCAGTCCCAGGAGCCGGCAACGAGGAAATTCTGCGGTATGGACGCGGGACTGAACGCCAAGCTAGAAACCGAGTCATCCGGCGGCGAGACAACCTCAAAGTCCTGCATTGGATTCGATGTGTTCGACGTGGCCGTCCTCAATGAATTACTTTGATTGAACATCCTCGTTCAACTCGATCGACGTTTATCTCTCAAAATAGTCGCGACCTAAAATACGGAAAAACATCGAATTGCCGTTAATAAAATAAATTATTCGGCGTTTTTTCGTCATGTGTATTTGCAAATTGTGTATGCGGCTTTTTACCTTGTAGCTTACGCGGATAATAAAAAAAACTCTCACATCATCCACATCTGGAAAAATCAAGAACAGAAAATATTTGAATATATTAGAACAAACAATCTAACTAGAATTCGTGACACATACACGGTAACTTATGCACCTTTCCTTCAGATTATTTCAGATCAAAACAAAGTAACTTCTCGATTTTCGATAAATTACTCTAGTGCTCTAGACATATGGTTGATGATGCGTCATGGAATATTCTAACTAAGATAGGAAACAATTATCAAGATTGGGGCCTATTTGGGACTACATTAAAATCAAATTCATAGGCCGATATTTATAATTGGCTGGGTTAAAGCGCATATGCGCGCATTTTGTTATAGTATACGTGACATGAATTATAGATAAATGCGCGCATATGCGCTTTTCCACGGAATCCAGCCATTAATTTTTATTTTAAGACCGCCTTAAAGACCATTGCACGTGAAAAAATTTTAGTAGAATCGTAAAGTCGTAAGCGAATTGACCAACTACAATCGATTATTTTTAGACTGTAAGGAGAATAATTGATTCTGATTGGTCAATTTGTTTATGATCTTACGATTACGATTAAAATTTTTTCACGTGCAACGGCCTTAAGGGTCAGCAGGAGTGACGGGCTAATTCCGACTTGATCCAAAATGATTATCTACTCCTTATTTACAGTGCAGATATGTATCTATATTCAATTATATTTTGTCTTATAGAAACGATGTTTCGTCATGAAATTTTGCTAAGATAATTTCTTTTACAATTACGAAGATATTTACGAAGATATTTACAGCCAATTTTGCAATTTAATTCTTAAATAATTAAAATAAATGTAACTATCTACTCCTTATTTACAGTGCAGATATATATTTGATTATATTACCCATATATCATCTCGTAAAAGCAATATTTTGCCATGAGCCTTTTTCTACGTATTTTTTATCCTGACTCTTGCTACAGAGCGGGATTTTGCAATTTGGCTCTTAAAAATAAATTTACAATAGATAAAAATATTTGCACCTTATTGTCCTATAGTGCAAATCTATTTACGTATAAAATAAATTATTTATTTTTACACATTTTCTTATAAAAATCGTTCTGTAGCTTTCATCAAGCAAATATTCTGATTATAAATATCATAATTATATAGCTTTTCTCGCAGTATTTTGGCCATAATATGGATAAAAAGGAATTCATCTCCGATAGAGGTCTTCATAGTCTCTCCTGCCGACTCCCTAAGTAATGTCTTAAGATGCTAATCGGCTCTGTGATTGATAACCTTTCAAGACAATTTTAAATATAAGATTTGACTATGAATATCGGCCATAGACAATTCTTATTTTAAAGAGATTTTTTTGCATTTGAATAATTCAGCCATTTAATACGATTGGTCAATTCTTTTTCCGTCCGAGATCTCGGACCAATTTCTAGCATCATGGACATAAGGTTTTAAGATTGCTTAAGTAATGTCTTAAGATGCTAATATGATTTTAAATACTGAATATCTACTTAAATTTCTTACAATTTATTTCTCTTGTTTTCCAATGAGGAGAAAAAAAGCAAGAAAGATGAAATACAAGTTCAGTTGAAAAGAACAGATCTATAGTAGCCTCGATGTGCAATGCGACATTACTGCAGATAAATTTTTAGATCTATTCTTTTTAACTAAACTTCTTGCATTTTTCTGTTTTTTCCTAATATGAAGATAGCAAAGCTTTTATTTTTTTATCAGAATATAACAATGCAAAATAATGATAAATGATAATTTAATGATAATTTAATAAAATTAAAACTAATGATAATTTAATAAAATTAAAACTAATGATAATTTAATAAAATTAAAACTTTTATAAATATATTTCACGTTACTTCGTATATTTATTAATTTATAAAAATAACAGCTGAGAGAATTTTAGAGTATATTATAAAAAAATTAAATTATATTAGATATTAGCTTTAAATTATTAATATCCTTGAGCAGTTCCAGATCCATAAATGCGATCCCACTCGATATAAATATTCAAATCTGATTGAGATACGCTTGGTCGTACATTAATCAGTGCTTGCTCGAAATCACGGTTCGTTATATGTCTCACTTCTTCTGTACTTATATCTTCTAATTGGCTGAAAGGAATACTCCGAATTGGCTCCATGCTTGCTTCCTTGCAGAGATTCGTCATGTCGGCGCCGGAATATCCCGTTGACCTTTCTGCAATTCTTGCAACATCTTCCTCATTAAGATCGTGACGCACTGACTTTAATAAATTATTTATTATTTGCTTGCGTGCCTCGAATTCTGGCAAAGGGACATATAATCTTTTAACGAGACGTCTTCTTGCGGCATCGTCTAGTTCCTGAGGTCGATTGGTTGCTCCGACAATCAAAATACGATCGTCCTCAGATGTTGTCGCGCCGTCTAGTTGCACTAAGAACTCTGTCTTCAGCCTCCTAGAAGATTCGTGTTCCGTTTCCGAACGCTTTGTCAGCAATGAGTCAATCTCATCGATGAAGACAACAGACGGCTGATGAACCCTGGCTACCGCAAATAGCGCGCGAACCATCTTCTCGCCGTCGCCGATCCACTTGGAGGTCAAAGAACTCGCCGAAATCGAGAAAAACGTGGACTTGCTTTGCGAAGCTATACATTTGCCAATGAGGGTCTTTCCTGTTCCAGGTGGACCGAAAAGTAAAATCCCCTTGGGTGGACGTCGCAGACCCGTGAAAATGTCAGGTCTCAACATAGGAAATACCACTACTTCCTTGATGATTTTTTTAACGCATTCAAGTCCCGCAATGTCATCCCATGTTATTGTCTTGCCCGAATCCATAATCTCATTTTTAATCAACTCAATCATATTTGAATCAATGTTTTTTAATCTTTCATCCTCCTCCTCCATGTTCATTTTACTTTGCGATGTATTATAACTTTGTACAGATTCCTCGCGTTTAAATGGACAAACAAATTGAGCATTGGCTGCTGCTCGGCCACCCAAACTTTTTTTTAATGGCATTTTGTTTTTCTTCATTTCTTGAAGGTATAATTCATCCCTAGCACTTCTGAAGGAGTCAAGAGCAACTTTTGGTACTTTATCGTCTTCACTATTGGACTGTGAAGGAACAGTTGGTTGTAATTTTGGTGCGTATGGATTTACTGGTCTATATGAGTTTTTAATTGAACCATTTATATTGTTATTGCTTAATTTAGAAGGCATTTTTTGAGCAAATTTATCCAAATTTTGATCAGATTGTACTTTGGATAATGTGGTATAATTTATATCTTTTCTAAGATTATCATTTCTGGAAGGATTCATAAAATATGTAGATATCTTCTGTTCACTGTTAGATTTTGATAAAAGTTCTTGACTTGATTTTTTATTAGAAACTGCTTGTAATTGTGAAGAAACTTTTCTATTCCTCTTTGATATATCCTTGTCTTTTGAGCTATTTATTATTTTTTCTATGTCCCTATCATTATAAGATATTCCTTTGCAAGGTAAAGTATTGAGTTTTTGACAAGTCAAAGGTTTTACAAAACTTAACGTAACAGTCTTGTCGTCTAATTTTGATTTCCATTTCAGTGGATCATTTTTTATATTTGATTGTTGAGATTTAATCTGCTTCCAATAATTGTTTACTCCATTCTCGTCTCTCATTAGAGTATGATAGTCTTCGAGACCTTTCCAAAGCAGTAATGCTGTTGTATCCTCTGAATAACTGTGGAACATCTCATAAGTAAATGAAAATGTTGAATAAATTTAATAACAGAAAACAAGTTTTACTTACAGTAATTTTGTTGTCATATATTTCAGAGCGAGGGATCTGCGTTCGATATCTGCGATGTCGAAACAGTTCTTGTCTTCTTTTGAAAACTTCAAAATATGATATGCAGCCAGAACATTATCTCTCTCCTCTTTTGAGCTTTGTGGAATATGCTGTGTATTTGCACTAGCAAAATCTACATTTCTATCCATGTTTATACCTCTAATATTCAAACGTTGACTTAAGATATAATAATATAGAATAACTTTTGAGCATTACTATGATACAAACATTATCAAACGTTGAGTTGCGAATTTCATTTGGCGCTAAGATCGAATATCCTTCTATATATACGTCATTCTGTGTAAACAGCAGTGACAACTCCTTATGCTGCTGCAGCATGAATTATTATGACTGTCGCACATTGAACGCGACGGGCGATGAGCAATATCCAATGAGAGCTCTGCTTTCTCGGACGTGACGTATCCAAAAAAGAGGGTCGATTAGGGCTGAGTTCGGGGGAGCGCGCTATTAGAACTATCCTTAATTTACAATGAGCAATAAAGATGAAATGATGTGATAGTGCTATAGCGCATTCCCTGAACGCAGCCTATCTTAAAAACGAAATGAAACGAGTTTTTAAATGAAAAATACAAATGGAAATTACAACGAAATGGAAATTGCAACAGTGAGAAAATTTATTAAAATATCTGCAACTTTACATATGTCGAAAGCTAGTAAATTATATAATTTTCGTTTTATTTAAAGATATACATTTCGAGCTCCAGAAAAACATCTATTATGGAAGAAAAAAATTATCCAGGAAAAGAAAGATTTTACTCTTATACAGGAATACGACTGCTCGAATAAGAATAAATAAATAAACAGGTGTGTTATAATTATCTCTTCTTGCTTTAATCGATTTGCGCTAATATATGTATTATATTTACAAATATACAAATATTTACAAATATTTACTTTTTCAAACGAGACCTCATCGAAATTCATTAATCGTCATTTACGCGTTTAATCTCGTAACAATAATAGATATATGTATGTATACCGCCATTCAACTTTCTCTTCATAACAACATCTATAATTCATACAGCGTGAACAACACAGTTTGCAAAATAGTACTTGCGGTGCGCGCCAGTTTCGAAACATTTAATTATTAACTGTATAAACTTTATAACGTCTGTTTGTGTCGCACTTGTTCCCCTGATAAAGCTCATATTAACTACGGAGATAAACCTAGTTTGCACCTCTTTGATGGATTCTACTTACATATGACAGCAAAATGTCAAAGGCGTAGCGATTGGGAAATATCGCAAACGAAAACGAGAATTTTTTCAATATGCTATCGAATGATGATAAAAGAAAAAAAGCAAAATAAAAGTTAAAAATAAAATAATACAAAAAAACTATACGAGATAAAATAAGATAAAATTTTATAAGTACAAATAAATTATATTACTTTACAGCAAAAAATTATTTTGAACAGACAAGATATTTTTTTTAGATTTTTAGATGCTGAAAACAGTATCGCAATTTTTCCAGCATTCAAGTTTCCAAAATAATTAAGATTTAATATGAAAAAAAATGACTTTTTTGCGATACTTGATAATTTTTTATAAAGAATAAAGAAGATTGCGGGAAATATTACTTCAATTAGGGCCTATACATATGTATATTTGACGCTAATAAGTATCTTAAAATTTTATAAATAAAATAAAAGAGAAATTTATTCTTGTACACGGAAAGAAAGAAATAAATATTATTCATTTCTTTCTTTCCGTGTACAAGAATAAATTTCTCTTCCGTAAATCTTTGTTTATTCTTTTTTTACAATACTCGAGCTGTCTTAAAATTTACTATACGATCGCAACTGTCCGCCGTTATAGATCGTGACGATGACGTGAACGATCGTGCAGAAATGAGTAGGATGAGTAGGATGAGCATATAGTCATATTGTTCCATTGGAATTACACTCCATTACCACCGTGACCGCATTTGCGATATTATTGGGTCATCAGTACATATAAAATGTTTCAAACTCCACGTTTAGCCTGACATAAATTACTGTCAATTAAGTTTTGTTGAAAAAACGGTTTTTAAAATTGCAAGCATCTGTATTTTGATTATGCAAGACAAAATCCTTTTCGAGTTGTAATTGAGAAATGCACCCATGAAATTAATATCCGAAGCTCTGAAACATTCGAAAATGTAACACACGTAGCTTGAAAATGTCAACGATGTAATTATAGCGAATAAAATAAGCAGCATGCAAAAAATTAAACATGCTTGTTGTGTTGCATGAAAAGATAATATGATCTATTTTTTGACCGAAAAGTTCTGCAAAAACACTGTCTTGTCTATAAAAAATATTGTTCAGTAGACAATTTAATAAAATAATACATATTATTTTTAATGAAAATAAAAAAATTTCCAGAAAAAAATTTATATGTATATATGTGTATAACATTGATAAATGTATGTAATTAAATGAGCAAAGTATACAAATATATGATATATCTTGTTACAACTAGAACAAAGCACGCGCTTCGCGTGCGCTTTATTCTATTTATTGTTTAACATTATATATTTTATTATATAAAATAATTATTTATATTATATAAAATAATAAGTAGTTATTATATATATTTTAATCTTTTTCATGTAATTGCGTTACTAAAATAGTTTGTAAATAAAATATAAAAACGCTATATTTGTTTTATGTATTATTAATTGTACTTTTATTATATATTATTTTATTATCGTATGAAATAATTTTTTATATCCGTTGAGTTCGACGTCACAGATTAAACTTTGGTCACTTCGGCGGAGGGCCGTCCTCCACCGAGTGGTGCCATCTCATGGCGTTGACCATGGTTCCTCTGTGCGATTGGCTTTCTTTCGTAAATAAATCTAACCTCTCTCTTGTACGCGCCTTTCTTCTCTCTCGGCGTCCGTCCTTCCGCTGACGACGACACCATCGGCGCATGCGCGAGCGAGCGAACTGGAATGCACGCGGGCGCATGCGCGCACAGGTAATATGGCTATGTGTTCGTGCACGCGCGCAGATGTGAAGCGGCTCTCGAGGTCTGATGGAGCCTGGTTGTCGCTCGACTTGTCCTCGACTAGGCCGATGTGAACTTAACGCCGATTAAAAAAATTGTTTATACCATAGGTTTGTACCTCGTTTATACTTGTTTGTACGTACCATCTTTCATTTCGGTTGTACCCAGCGGGTTAAAAAGTTATAACGGGTGAAAAAAAACGCCCAACTTTAAGATATTTGAATACGGACAACGGTATTCGAAAGAGCATTGCTTATATCTGTTTGTACTTCAAAGAGATCGAAAGTACAATTTTTCAAAATACGTACAAGAGATACTTTTATACTTTTGCCATTTTTTGATATCTCAAAACGGCCAATGCTATTCGAAGGAGCATCGTTTGTACCCGTTTGTACATACCTCTTTTCAAATTGTTTGTGAACAACAAAGTTTTTCAAAATATATGCAAGATGTACTTTTGACAGTTTTTTTCAAGAAAATGCAGTATAAATAACATCTTATATAGATTATTAATTAACGTGAAAGTTTTCTCTCTCTCTCTCCTCCCCCCCCCCCTCTCTCTCTCTCTCTCTCTCTCTATATATATATATAAAAGTTCTATAATATATAGTTCTATATATATATATATATATATATATATATAAATTCTATAGTATGTAGTTCTATATATATATATATATATATATGTATATATATATATATATATATATATATATATATATATATATTATATACTATATATATAGAACTTTCACGTTAATTAATAATCTATATAAGATGTTATTTATATTGCATAATATATATATTTTTTTTTTAAACATCTCTATAAAAACATTTTTATGCATTTTTCTTAAAAAGACAGATAAATATATGCAATGCATATGACATTAATTTGTTACCCATTTATTTGTTACATATTTATATTTCGTGGAGTATACTCTTGATCTTACTTGTTAAAGTGTATACGTTGCGTTTAAAAATTCGTGCGCTTCCAGAGCGAGCGGTGATATTATTATCGAAGCACGTGAAGCGAATAAATAACCGGAGATTTACGTAACATCGAAACGAACGGAGAAAGAAAGAGGAGAAGTTTATAAGCTCTCGAGGAGAGTAAAAACTCAATGATTACGTGAAAACTCTTTATAGTTAAGTCAATATATTACAACTTAAATTTAAATCGTGATAGGAATTTATTGGAAAACCCGTGAGAATTTTCAGAGCGTGTTCACGTTACGGTAACGTCTTGGTAACTTGGTGATGAGACAGTTCAGACTTGACGTATCGAGCATCAATAACGTTCTCAGAAATAACTTTAGTAACAAGCTTTTGAAAGAAAGGATGACATTTTTCCTACATTGTAGATGTCACAAGTATACTTCTGAAATATTGAATTTGCGAAGCAAACAGGATAGAAATTTTTCAAAGATATTGAAGGCGACAATTTCCCTCACTCTTACTTAAGTTATAAATTATATGATAATATATAATCTTGATTTCTATTAAAAATATAAACTAATTCTTATATAACAAAGTCACAAAAATTAAAAGATAAATTAATTTTTTTTCAGAACTTTAAGGAGGGCAATAATAGCTGAATTAAATTTATGAACTATGGATATATATATATATTTTAATTTTGATAAAGATTTAAATTATGAGTTCATGATTAGAATAAAAAAAAAGTGATAGAGATAAGTAAGAAGGAATATTGATATCAAAGAATTATTGAACAATTATTTTTTTTAAATTGGTAAATAGAATTGAAATATGTAGAAGTTAGTAAGATTGGCTACAATTAAGTTAACGAGAAATTATGACGTGAATCATCCTACTATCTTGAAACAGAATTTTATTATCGATCCTATATAATTAACTCTTGATAGAGTTACTCGATGAACGGCTGCACAGTTTTAACGGCTGTGAGACATGCTACGAAAATGTATTTAGCGTCAGTAATTTCTGTGATTAATAGCAATCAAACATCAATAATAATAGCATTTTGGTTTGCTACAAGTTTAGAAATTCACTGGTCCGTTCCAAAATTGGCCTAACTTCCGCTAATTAGTTTTATTTCGGGGCATCTACCTACCAATTTGTAATGTCCGTCCATGTAGTGGATAAACTATGCTTATGGCTATTAAATGTGGACCAAGAGGATTTATGAGCTTCTACTTAGCATATATTTAGTACTATGTAATTTTATAAACAAATAAATGTAAAAAAAATTAACGATATTTGAAGGAAAAAAAATATAGAAAATATAGAAAAAGAAATTGTACAAAATGATTCTGTTTAATATTATATAGCATTAGACTAAAATTATGCATCACAAACAAAAGATAAATTTCTTCTCAATATTTTTCTGTTTAATTATGTTATTTGAAGATTAAAAAATATATCTAGTTTCAATCATTGGAAAATTTCCTATTCGCTTTAATTTAATACTTACATCGATTTTCTAGGTTTCTGTAATAGAACTAGTTTTCTCTGAATTGAATCAAATTTATTGACTGATAAATTTATTCTGCTACATTGCACACGCGTTGTAATATAGTAGATTACGCTGATTTTCTTCCCTCGTACCTGTTGATTTAGAAATATTGAAATGGATAATGTCGAATTGTACGCGAGATCTCATAATGCGTTTTAAGAAATGAATGATATTTTTTCGAGTAATATTATTAAAGTTGACAAGTATGAAATATTAAATTACTTGTCTAAAAAAGATGAAAAACGCCACTTTTACGTAGAATCATATACGAATAAATCAATATTGCAATTATATGATCTCCTTCAAATCCTATAACTTTTATATAAAATACTTTTCTTTAAAATGCATTGTTTAAAAGATATTAAAATACATTATTTAATAAAATAGGACGCCCTGAAGAATTGTATTAAAAAAAAAAAAATATGTTTTACTAATATAAAATTACATAATTACTTTTAAAAAAAGTACGTACCTTTTTTACATCACATTAATCTTCTTAACATTTCTAAAAAATGCATTTATCACTTTTAAAATTAGGAATAGCAGAATTAGGAGAGAGTAAGTGTTCTTTTAAAATATTTTATATCCTTTTGCTACTCACGATTTACGAATCTGATACACTTTCTGCTCTTGACTCATTCAAACATTTTCACAAGAATAAGCGTTAACTGCCGATGAGGTTTTAATAATTATTTAATTAGAGAAGACAGGAGTCGATCGATGACACGCCGACCTTTCCAACAGGAGTCGGTCGATGGCGGTGGCATGGAAGTTATTTAGAACTTCGTAAATGTAAATTAACGAGCAACGAAGTTAGCTGGCGCGGCACACTTCGACGCCGAAGTACCGATTTCCCACGGGAAGTAATAATTGCACGATTAAATCTTTTGGGACAGATACGACATGCCGACCGATTTAATCCGATTAACGACGAGAACTATTACAGCTTCCAGCTACTCTTATATTTGCAATTCATTTTATTTTCCACCGTTGAGTTATATCGGGGGTTTGGGTTATATGGGGACTTTACGAATCGGCATGAATGGAAATACGAAGCTTGCTGTTGCTGTTGCAGCAAATAGATTTACATTATTCGCGAACTCGCTTATTGTTAGCTATTGGAAATCGCACCTTTATTCTTTCTATTTCGTTGTAACGATGTTACTTATGTTGGAAATACTGAACACCGCGTAGTATCAGAACAGAGAAAGAATATATTCTTCTACTTCGTTTTTTATTTTCAGAATTTCAAGACCGCTCAGTCATTTCTCAGCTGATATATGCCGCGTGCTATCGTTCCCTTTTGTTAGAAAAATGTAATTATAGTAACGTAATGAACATAGACTAACAATTTTCCTCACGGGATTTTAATGAATAAATTTTTCGCGGTTTTGTCCAGAGAAAAAGATAGTCAAGGGAAAGTGTGTATATGCTTTAATTAAACTTGGACGGAAATAATAGGAGAAACAACGGGCACAGAATGTTCTCTTGAGGAAATTTCTCGACTCTTAATACAAGGATTAGATGCATTTCGTCACGAGCGTAAAATTTAATACCATCCCGAGATAATGTTATCAGTTTTCTAAAAGATTCTTTTGGGAGTGTTACATATATAAAACAACAACGGGGTAGATTCATTACAACGTAATTATTCGAGATCAAAGAACAATGTTTCGTTATAATTATGACATAAAGGACTAATATAAATATAATCGTCACTTGAAATATCTGTTTAAAAGTTAACAATCGAATATCGAGCTGATTATTTGCAATATGAAGTTATTTAATTTATTACTCGACTGAATTTTTTTATCTATTTTTATCGATGTAGATTAGAACTTTAATCTTTTTTAAATTTACTTTTTACCTTTTTTTAAATTAGAAAAACATAAAGAATAAATTAAATCGAAAATCAAACTGCAATAATAGAAATGGACATCAGGTGTTTACGTAAAGTACAGTTTTGATTAGTTGTTTCAAAATGGAAATGGATAATGTTATTGTAATAACCATTGCATAACCATTTCTTACCAATACATTTTCCATGAAATGTTGTTATTTCCAATGCCAAGTTACAAGCTGCATAAGTGCAATCTATTTCAATCAACTTAACATATATATATATATATATTCTGTTCCTACATATATTCTGTTGCAACACATTTTAATATATAATATTCAAAATGAGTTTTCATTTGAATTTGGAAAATTAATATGTATAAAAATGTTAATCTATTGAAGTTTAAAATATTAATTTGAAAATATATAATTTATGGCTTTTATTTACTTCGTCAGATCTGCGATTTTTACAATTCTTTTCATTGGCAGAGAATGATCTTGAGATAATTATCAAAAATGTTGTGTAAATGTTGCGAAATTATATTTTGCTTTAAAATTTCAATTTTATGTTATTGCTATTATTTGATTTATGATCTTGATTATTCGATTTATTACTAGTAACTTTTACGCTTTTACGTTTTATCGGAAAGCGATTATCGAAATTTCGTCTCGTTAAAATAAACAACGTTATAGATATTGCATGTAAATTAATGGACAAACGCAAACGTGTCACTGTGTAGAAAGCAGAGTTTTATTTGTCATAATACATCGCATTACATTCACAGAGTGTTAAATCGGGTTTATATATATTCGCGTTCGAAGCCGATTCAGCAACACTCGCGGTTCCACGGAAGCGCGGAAGCCGCGGGCGGCTCTTTTCGCGCAAGAATTTTCAATCGACTTCGCTGTTTGCCGAACGAGCGGAGAGATAAAAAACACGAGAATCGATGCCGCGGCCGGACTATCCGCACACGGGCTCACGAGTGTCCGTCCCGTCGATAATCGATATACATCTCAGCGACAGTTCATTTCACCCGGGAACATTCTGAAAATGAAAATCCTTCGATTACAACGAAGCCCCCCGGCAGTAGTGCGGATACGAGCGCCCGCGATTTTCGTTCTGTGTCTCTTCCCCTTTCTCCTGTCCCTCGCCGGCGTCGATCGCATTTGCAATTCTTTGCACACCGCTCATTTTGTACCTGAGGCACGAAAAGTAATTCCTTTTGCCGGCGTCCCCTCAAGATTACCCGCCATTGGATCCCATCGGATCGCTCGCGAGCAATCTTCTGTACGAATATATTATGAAATCCCTCTTTTCCCCAACACATTATTCGTTTCACGCGCTTGTACACACACACACACACACACACACACACACACACACACACACACACACACACACTCACACACTCACATACTCACACACTCACACTCACATACTCACTCACTCACACACACACACACACACACACACACACACACACACACACACACACACACACACACACACACACACGTATATGTGTGCATGAATATATGCACGCATATATTCATACATAACATGCACGTGTACTTTTTCCGTCCAAGCGCGCGATGAATGAGCTCTCCCTCTTTGGGAAATGCGATAAGCACGAGTTCCTTTCGGAAACTGCATGCCAATCGTGAAATTTCGTATTTGTTTATTCCGTAAAATCTTTCATATGATCTGAAAAATCGTGGACTCCTTCGAGCGTTACGCATACGCAAAGCACCTATCAAATGTGTGTCCACAGAAACTGTCTAAGACGTATTTCATTTGTCCTGTTGGTAGAATATATCGAATCCAGAATTCAATAAATGTCTGTCCATCCCAGTCTGTTCCGATGGGAAAATCGAGGATTTCAGCGGTTCTTCGTTTTTTACTTTTCACTATCCCATTATCGAGCGTTTATCTTTTAGACGTTCGCGTGATTTCTTTGGACGATCTGAAAGTAAATGATCTCTCTCTCGTTGACATGTCGCTCTCTTGTGTCGATTTGCTTCTTTCATAAATCCTTCATTTTTTATGTATTTTTATAGCTTTTTATATATTTAAAAACTGTTACGCGTTCACAGGCAAAATAAACATTAATAGAATTTTTGATTATCTCGCAAGAAAATTCTATGAGTGAAAAGTAGTTATAAGACAAGAAATAGTCGCAGGAAAACTATTTATAGTTTACAATTTAACGAATTCTTCAAGATTATTATTTGTGCGGCAAATTTATCCGTAAAAATCTTATTTTTATAATTAATGTAGAAAAGAAATATATTAAATAAAAATGTAGATAATACTCGGCAAGTTCTTAAATCTCTAATAATCTTCTTTGGAATTTATATTCGAATTTAAATTTATTTCTATAAATTCAAAAATATATTAGATATATAAAAAGATTATTAGACATTCAAGATTCTGTCATTGTTGCTATTATTTCTTGTAATCTTTTCTGTTATTGAATATATTTGCTTATATACATATGAATCTTTATTAGAATATTATAATAAAATTTTATATATATATATATATATATATATATAATATGAATTAGAATTGAAAAGTCTTGAGATTGATAATAAAATAGATGATCAAATAAATATCGATAAAATGATGATCGATTAAAAAATTATTAAAATTAGGAATATTGTAAAGTGCCCGATGTTACTAACGTCGTTAAATTTTAACGAAATCAGACACGTATTTCTTGACACGTATTCCATCACATCGCACTTCTTCCAATCCTCTGCACTTCGAACTGCACACATTAAGATCTGTTTGTTTTATCAGATGCATTTCATTAGATATCGTTCCCATTCGTACGTATTTCTTTTATTAGCGCAAGTTTATTACGCAACGCGCTTTGTGTTAATTAATTCATTTAATTATACGGGATTTTATTAACTTGGCAAAATCTGGAAGTTCAATATTATCATAAATCGATTTATCGCCGAATCTTTTCTTGGTTCTATTTTACTGTTTGTCACGGACACTTTGTCGCGATTTTCCGAAGTGTCATTCAAACACAACTTTCCACAAAGCTAGATTCTCCGTCTTGGTTGCAAATCTCACGGTCACGTCTTTCCGGGAGAATATCGCGACGCGTCGTCCTGCGAAAATTGTCTTTCAATATAGAATAATGCACGGCATCTGTCATCACGTCCGTCTCGTTGTGTATGCGAAGGCGACACGGTAATTTCTTGTCGAGGACGCGAGTGGTCCTTACGGTCCTCGTGCCGCAGCATTTTCTTCTATTCCCGATGGTATAAGACGAGGATCAGATACACGTCTCGTTCGCTACGATCGGTACGGTGCTGTCTAGCGTTTTCTCACTCAATCGATATTTCGTTCTGCCGTTGCTCGAATGTTCGACAAAGGATCTTCTCGCATTCTGCGGCTGCACGTCGGGATTGAGGATGTCACGGGACATCTTCTCCATGTCGCAGGGGCTCACGTCATCGTCGTCGTAACGTAATCTCACCGGCGAACGGTGCGTCTCGCTCGCGTGCGACACGTTGCATCTGAAAGTACAAAAGTGCAGTTGTTTTATTATAACTAATACCAATACGGGATCGTTTAATTTAATTGAAAATCCGAAGCGTTAATGAATCTAAATGTAGAAACAACAAGGATTACTTCAAAACAAGTAAACCTACTTAAATGTATACGCTGAGAAAAATGTTTGGTTGGATTTTCTACCGGAATTAGAATTCCAATAAAAAATGAACAAAACAGAATTTTCTGCTTAAATCTGCTAAATTTCTGCTTAAATCTATTGAAATTTTAGTTGAGGTAACCACAATTCTGATTGATACAATCAGAATTTTCTGGTTTGTCAATTTTCAACTAGACGTTTTTTTTCAGTGTATTTAATAGGATTTTAAGATTAGATTTAATATCCGAATCTGCTTACTCAAATAGCAAAAAAATGAGGTATTTCAAATTTAGTTTATTTGAAGTTTTTTTTTCTAAAATATCGGAATAGTTGAAGTGTCGAAAAAATTAAATCCGTAGTCACAATAAATTCACATTTGCAGCAAATTTAGGTTCGGAATCGAATTTAAATTTATAGTGGATTCAAAGAGTGCGACCAAGATGTTCTCTCGATCCAGTTAGAGAAATAAAGGATGAAAATATCAAGGATTGAAGTATCAAATAAAAGATCTCGTTGAACGGAAAACAAATATATGAGTTTTATTTTGTATTTTATTTTTGATTTTTCGTTTTTAGAAATCATTGAAAAAATATATATATCGATCTTTTCAGGATATAAATTTGTATTTTAATTCAGATTTGGATCAGAGACAGATTTGAATAATTGGGACACACATTTCTAGATCCAAATAATTCAGATATTTAGATCGTTCGAATAATTCAAATAGTGCAGAGAGAATTTTGGATTGGGATTGAGTTTGAATATCCAAATATCTGAATGCTTAAAAACCTTACTATTTATACACGGAAAGAACACTTTTGCTGACAAATCTAAAAATTTGATTAGATCTGAAAATAATTTTGTTGGCCCATCAAAATTATTTTATAAAAACACTTAAATATGACGATAATACTGCAAAAATATTTGATCTTCTAACAATCAATTTGAACATTGTATATAGTAAATTTTGAAGGTCCAACAAAAAATCGTTTTTAGATCTGTATCTAGTATCTGTATCTAGCCAAATTTTTAGATTTGCCAGCAAAAGTGTTCTTTCCGTGTGGAAAACATTTAGATTTCAGAAATTGGGGGTCGAAATTATTTCAGAATAGTTTCAGAAATTTTAGATAATTCAGGCATATACTCTCTCTGGTGGTGTATTCTCATAAATATAGAATGGCTATGCTCTCTAATAAATAAATATTTAACATCGATAAAATCGATAGAGGGGTAATTAAATATGCTTGCCTGATGCTACGTTGGTAGTGCACACTTCTTACGCGAACCATCTGGGACTCCCTTCTGGATCCGCAACCGCATACCGTACTATCTTTCATACTGCTGAGATCGTCTCTCGTGATGGTGGGACTCGTTGGCGCGCAGTACAACGTTTTCTTGAACGCCATTCTATACTTGACGCTCATCACATTGTAAAGAATGGGATTCACGGTGGTGCTGAAGTAGTACAGACAACCACCCAATGGATAAAGCCAGTCATTAATGTCGCTGAAGGCCGACACCTGATACACGTACAATAAGCGCTGAGCGTGAAAGGGCGCCCAGCAGATAAAAAATGTTATCACGACCGCACCTGTGGAATGAAATTATCGAGAATCTTTCACGTAGTCGATTATTATTGCCCTTGCTTCTTCTGAGAATACGGAAGAATGGCTACGTGGCTACGCCACAAAGAGGGTTGCTGAAAACGATATGAAAACTTAAAAGCATATCTCGCGTAACTCTGATTCATCGAAGACAAACTTTTGAAAACGTAATTTTTAAGAGAATTTTTAATTAACTAATTAATTTGTAAAATTAAAATTTTTATTTAATTTAATCCCAAAATTGAATTCATTTTAATTAAATAATATTTATGTCAAATAAAATATTAACAAGTTTAAAATCAATGAAAAGATAAGAGTAATTTTCTCTCGCAAATAAAACTGTAAACATTTCGATTTGCTGAAATTATTTATTCGTTAAAAGAATTTTCCGCGAATCTAAAAGTATTTCGAGAAACGTGTCACGTATAAGTTCATCGATTTCTATTTCATATACTTCGTAATATCTGGCCAACCATAACGGATGCAGGTACGAAAATGTTGCTTTATTGATTTCTCATATCGATGGAATTATGAAAATTTATTCTTGTGATAGAAAAAGCATTTTGTTCCTATTCTTTCAAGTATGTTTATAGAAGCACCGTAAAAAATTCAATATTTATCATTCCAAAGTAAGAAGTAACAATGTAAATTTAAAAAAAAAATGTTAATAAGAAAATTAATAATAATGCATTAATAATAAAAATGTAAAATGATACATAATCGTAATACTGAGAAAAACATTAAGCGAACAAATGAAATAGACATTCGTGAAAATCTTTTTAATAATTTATGCCACATTTTCGTTGTGTCATCCGACTAAACTTCAGGAGTTTTTGCGTACTGCCATAATTTATTATTCATCACACTTCATATCTTACGAGCGATATTACGCTGTGAATCAGCGAATTTGCGTTGAATTTGCATACAATTTTATAGATTTTAACTGAGCCGCGTTATCTTTCTTGGCCAAGGAAACGAGAAACCGAAGCATCTCGATGATTAATCGATGCTGCAAACGACTCTCTCTTATCCTCGCGGGAATATACAGCACAACGACAGGCGTGACATAAAAGAATAATACCTATCGTTGGGAATAGGTGACACGAGAAAAGAAAACGTTTTTTCAGCAAGAATAAAACTAGGAAAATGATTACATGCAATTAAATCACCTCAGTCAATCTTAATTACCGTCTAAATTTCGTCAAATAAAAGATCTCTTACGATAATCAGGGGCAAGTTAACATTTATCAAAAAGATTTTATTTATATATTTTATAGACACGCGTCACTCTCGAATATGCATGTGGGCGAGAATTCAATACTTTAACATTCTGTAATATTTCTGTAATATTTATTTTTTCAACATGAGCTGTATTTTCTTTTTGAACGTGTTTATTGAGAAATTGAGTATATCTGGAAAAATTCTTTTTTCTATTATACGTTGCGATAGGTAATTTCTTTTTAAAGAATTTTTGTTCAAAGTAGTCCTTTTCCATTTATTTACTGCAGAAGAGAAACATGTTTTAAATTCTATATTGTTAAATAACGCTATATTTTTAGAATAAATGAAAGAAAAATAAGAAACCTGCGTTATGCAAACATTGTTTCTAGTGACGTTTTATTAACGTATTTGTTCACAAATATTAATGAGATTATGCTAGCTGACAAGTTGATTTAAAGTAATTTCAAAAATTTAGGAAAAAATTTAATAAAGGAAAAAAAAAATAAATATCAGGATTATGACAAAGGATAAAACTTTCGTCAGATATATCTTATTATGAAGCTGATGTGGGAATGGGCTAACTTTGCCAAGCAACGTAGGTGGCTGTTGGGAATTATCCGACGTTACGTCATTGTGTTACAGAAACTTCAACGTCCACTCTCATGAAATGCGCGTGCGAAAATGAAAATCATGCGGTTACCTCGCGGAATTTTGACACGCTCGTAATAACTGTTCTCGAAAACATCGCTCGCAATATGACTCCTTGCAATTTATCGTACGTTGCAAACACGATATCGAAGCATTCTAATATAAAAGCTCGAACGAGACGTATGTAACGAAAGAACGGTAATTACTTACGGTGTACTTTTTCACAAATGGAGATACTATTTTTAATTGGTACTTCTTCAGATAAAAATTTCTATATATTTTAGAAATTATTTATGAAAATTTTAATAATAGCTCTAACATGTAAGACGTCAATGCAGAAATATTTTCTAAATGTTTCACGTCGCATTTAATCTTTCCCCTTCGTCAATTTAATCGTACGATACGGATGAAATGATCCGATCGCATCGCAGTGATGCGAAACTCCCATCGTGCGCGATGGGAAATAATGCGAGCACGGGGATAAAAAGCAAAGTGCGAATGAAATAAAGTGCGGCGTCGGCGCGGTGCGATAAATCCGACGTAGGTTGGAGTACACAGATTCTAGACGTGTGTGGTTACGGATATGTGGTTCGGAAAAGACAGAAATTTACTGAGCATTCGGATGATGGCTTTTCGTGATTGAGCCTGCCTCGTTTCTCCGTGTACGGAGCCCTCGACGCTATGCCCGAGGCCATTGTTTTGTATTCGGAGGCCCATCCTCACGTAAAGCACCGCTATGGAGAACATCGGCACGAGGAAGAATATGAGACAGCTGAGCTCGTAAAGCGGAAAGTTGGGCATGTTAGGCAGCAACATGGCACACATCGCCGATTCCTCGGAATGACGGCCAGATCCTGCAAATAAATGCGAGAAACACGTTTCGCTTCTAAATTTCCATTAATATCATTTCCTGCATTCTTTGTCTATCCCAGAGAGTAAAACCTTATTGATCTTTTATTCTTGAAATATTAATAACGTATAATTAGTTTAAGGATGTTTAAGGATCGCACTTATTTTTATAATTTTTTACATTTATAAATGAAAAAATTATGAAAAACTTACAGATTATTCTAAATACTTCAACAAAATTGTTCTTTCCATGAAAAAATTAGATTCTTTCCACAATATTATATAGTCCTAATTTTTGAAGTGACAGAATTTGTGCGATGGATGTGGATATTTAAATAAAATTAACGTGACATGTAATTAAGTTGAGATAATTAGAAACTTTGTCTCGGGCAATGATATATTTCTTTTATAAAGTTTATTTCAGTTACGGACGTTATAAAGCTCTATAGTTATCATAGACAGTCATAAATTATTAAAAAGATTAATTTTAGGAAATGTACCGATTTTATTAATATTCAATCTGAAACATAAATTCTCTTACAATGGAATTCTGTTATAATCTCTCATATTGCAACTGTTGGATTAAAGAGTTTAAATTCTATCAGAGACATTATAACATGTTCTGACTAATCAATTCGCGATTGAATAACCTCTTATACGTAAAACGTATTTGTGTAAAACGTATTTAAATATTTTAAGTGAGGTTTTATTAAATATGAAATTTAAAATAATAATTTATACATAATACTTTACTGTTTAATATTACTTTTTTACTGTTATATAAGCAAAACACAGAGATAAACAAGTTTCTCTTGCTGTCAAATTTATGAAATGAATAATTTGTAAAACATACAAATAATTAAATTCATGAATATGAATTAAATTTAATATAGAGCTTTTTAGAACAATTTACATAAATTGAAAAAAAATATTTATTTTAATCGCACTTATTGTATTTTTATTGCATTTTAATTCTGTTTTTTTAAATATGCATATGTATAATATAATGTACATAATATATTATAACAAAAACATTATTTTGAAAAACATTATTTGATGCGAGTTATAGCTCATCGAAAGTGCGCCTTACATTCTGTTGTCTGCTTAAATGAAACATAAAACGTAATATAAACGTTAACATAATGTTAACGTGAAGTTGCTACAAGATATAGATAACAATTATAACGATTTATAATCTTAACGGCGCACTATAAGCGCGCCATAATGAATCGCTGCAATTTAGACGATATACTTCAGCGAAGTAGTGAAATTTATAATGAAATTAAATTCTGTACAGACGCCTACGCATTTGACAAATGTTGCCGCCACTGTAATTCATTTTCTATTTAGCTTGCGTAAAAATATTAGAATAAAATATACGGAACATGTATTTTTTTATGTTATCACTTTTTCAATTTTTTTTTTATATGAATAGTAAATTCTTTTATATAATATAGTATTAAATCCGCGATTACCAATATATATATCCATATATATATAATTTTGTTTCAATGTATAATTTAGCGACTTTTGCGGACTTTTAATACTGTTAAATATCTACACATTTGTTTTATCGACAAAAAAAAATTATACGATCGTGAAAAACGGTGTGATTATAAAATTTATCGCGGAATACAACACGGCTAGATTTATGTATTCTCGCTGGCCTGATGATAAATTTCTTGTGCGATCTTGATGCGAACTTGATAACCGATGATTTTCATCGATCACCGTTATCGCTTGCGATAACGAATGTTGATGTGCGCCATGCAAAGTCCCTCTTTGTGTGTTATAATTACGTGCGCTTAGTATCGTCGTCATGTACGATCGCCAGTTTCTCATCGAGTTTCCGTACAGCATCTGCGTTCAATATTACCACGTTACTGCACATGACGTGCCTAGGAGTGCTTATATTTTATGAAAAATAAAAATTTATTTGAAATTTCCCTTTCCGATTTTCTCGAGGACAATACATCCGAATGCAAAGGAGGAGTAGGAAGGAATTTTTTTTTCGATATATTTTAAGTCAGATTTTTCTATAAGAAATTGAGTTTCGTCAACTCGTACTCATTCCGGAGGAAAGAACTTGTTTATTCGAAACCAATCTTGGCAGGATGCGTCACAAGTTTGAAACGAACGAATCGTCTCGAATTCTTAACGAATGTTCATGTATTTTTTATAAGGGGAACATCTTTTTTTTTTATTTTTTATTTTTATTACTCTTTTATTGCCTTTCTGATTTTTGATTATGGGCAGGAAAAATTTTCCTAGTCTAGTTAACTTTAAATTACTCTTTTCGGTTTTTTTTTTTTTTTTTGAAGGAGATTAACGAATTCTATCTAACTGTGTACCTTGTGTAGTATCGATTTTAATTTATTTTGTTTTTTTTTTTTAATTACGAAGCTCCGTGATACTTCAGTAATTATTTGCGATAATACAAAATCTCATAGCCGTGTAAAATTAGTTTAGGCACTGGTTACTACAGTTAAGCTGTAACTTCACAGTGCTATTTTGTTTTATTATTATTCAAATAATAATACGTATTTAATTATTTTAATTTCCTTTCGCGGAATTTTTAAACTGTTTCTTTTAATTTCTATTCCTTTAATTAATTCTTTCTGCGTAACTTGTTTAAATATTTTTATATCGAAAATTTAAAGAAAAAAAGAAATTTTTAGTTACTACTTATTTACTGCGTCTATGATCATGGAAATCGGAGAACCGATGAAAAATGCGCAATGGTAATTGGACGAGCATTTGCTTCACGAGTTTACTCGATGATAGCTCGCAAGTGTACTCATGGTAAACAAATAGACCAGCCATAATTACACGTAGATTGCAAACTCGCTACGTTCATTGCATCTATACAGTCCTCTTCCGTAAACGATTCCTATGCATTCAACGTATTATTTCTGAGCCGACCTATCTTTGAGAGTCTAATAGAAACAGCAAATTTTCTTGAAGAAAGAATATAAAATAAGATAGAAGGAGAAATGAATGAAAAAAGTATATCAATTGGCTGAATTGAAGAAGGATTAAAGAACGAAGATCGAACAGAATGAAAAGATCGCAAAGAAGGAGAGAAAAGTGAATTAAAGGAAGAGCAAAAAAGAGTGAAGAATAGTCAAAAGATTGAAGAAGAGGAAGATTATAAATGGCAAATTTTAAAATTAGAATGTAGCAACTTAAGAAGATGAAAGGAAAAAGTAATAATTCAAAGAAGAAATCTTAAAGAAGAAAAATGAATTGAAAAAAAGTAAAGTTGAAGGAAAGGATAAACTAAAATAAAATAAAAATGGGAGAAACTTTGGAAAAATAAGCTTTATTAAAAAGAATAAAGAAAAAGGATCAAAGAAGAAAAGCCAACAGAAGAAAGAGAATCACAGAAGAGAAAATAGAAAATAACAAGCGACAATTAAAAAAGAAAAATAGAAAAAATTAGAATAGCATTCGAACATTATATTATATTTAATTAGATTATAAAAATCTGTAATTTATAATTCTTTTTTGTAAAAAATTATTTTCTTCTGCAGAAGCTCACATTTGTGAGTACAGGTTTGATAATCTCGTGGAATGCGAGTTGTCTAGATACTTGTTGTATAATCAGATTTACCTTCAATAGATTGAATAATTTACGATGTATCTGAATTTGAGATAGAATCTAATTCTATTTATAGATGCAATAGACGTGTATGTATGCATATGTGTCTTGATTTTGCAAATACTTTTTATTTTATAGAAAATTAATCTTCTACAACTCAAATCTTTTGAAGAAAACTTACATAACATGCAAATATTAACCTTGGAATAAATATAAACTAACTATTAATTTTCAGCTTTTAAATATTTTACCTATAAAGATTAAATTCTTGATATATAAGACTTCTGATTCCTGTTTGTTAGACAATCGAACTCAGACTTAAGAATATAGAAATATAAAATATATGACTTTTTAAAATTATATGATATTGTAGAAGATTAAACAGAATTAGAAAATAAAGAAAAGTAGAAAATACAGTAAAAACTACTACAAATCTTCGAGATTTATAATCTGTTATATATTGCACGCTATCGACAACTATCGACAACTATCGACACTTATATCAATACCTGTAAAAAATTTCGAAACTTTTATTTATGATACTTGGATCGTTGGTTACGAGCACTTTGACTAAATTCGAGTAGATAAGTTATTAACACAAGAGATACTTACTTGGCGGATACTCGATGTAATTGACGGTGGTGTAAGCGGCGAAGGGTAACGCGAAAATGAGGGCCAGCAACCAGACGCCTAAGATAAATCGTATAGGGCGTTTCAGTCCGCTCATTGCGTATAAATGTAGAGGGTGGCATATAGCTAGATATCTCTCCAACGAGAACACCACTATCGTTAACACCGATACATAAGACGACCTTAAACAAACACACAAGCTAATTTGATAATTATATCACGCGGATCTGTTTATACAGAAATCAGTAATTTTAAATCAGTAATTTTAATTTTAAAAGGATATTATTTTAACATCACATTTTGTATATTTTGTAACATATATCCTCACCTTCAAAATTAATTTAAATTTTCAAATATTTTACAATATTATCTTACAGTTAAAGCATATTTTTTAAATTTTAAAATATTTAAGAAAAGTTTAAAATTAAATTCAAAGACATAAATCGTAAATGTTACTAGATTGTTAACATCCCCTTCCCCCCCCCACACACACACACACACATACACATATGCGCGCGCGCGCGCATTTGCTATGTTGTATGCATATAAAACAACATCTTCTAGCAAAAATATATTTGCAAGAAAAACGTACATGCTTCTTAAATGAGAAGATTGTTTCAAAATAAGTTAATGTTTTCTGTATATGTAATGCTGCAAGATCTCATTAATTTGTGTATTTCTTGCATTTCTTAAACGGCATGAGTGATCTCATACGTAATGCAAAACGTGTTCTGGATTATCTTTATATAGTATGCAAATTTATTCTATTTTAATTCATTTCTTTGTGTATGTTTGCACGTGTACACACGTGCGCGCGCGCACACGCACACACACACACACACACACACACACACACACACACACACACACACACACCTTATATTTCTAAGTTCAATTATCTGAAATTTATTCCGGAACTTAATTTATATATTATTTTGTAGTTAACAAAAAAAACTGTTACATCATAAAGCTAACTCGTGTATGTGCTGCTTAATTAATTTTTGTTTTTTTTTGTTGCTCTTTTTTTCCGCGATGTAATAAAATATAAATTATTAAATTATTAATTGCGTTGCGCTTGAAATTGTAGAGTTTGCAATTAAATTATTAAATTTACATTTACATCCTTATTTATCTTATATTTTTGATAATTTTTTTATTCTGTGAACTTACATCTCTGAAACATATGCTCGTATTTTGCACAAACCCACTCCGAGCGTCCATGGATATTGCTGCCAAAACACGCTTAACTCATTGGGAAGTCCTAAAAGTTACAGAATTATTTTATATACATTAGTACCATATGCTTGCATAAGCTTGTAGATGCAAAGTGATAAAAAAGATTACTAACTTTTGAGTAGTCTAGTGTATGATTTACGTTTTGTAATGCGTCCCTATGTCACTATTTTGCAAAACGTTATTTAAAAGCTTTATGTTTATGAGGACACAAGACTACGGAATAATTTACGAAATAAAATTGCTTGCACATCATGTTGCTTTATATACTTTTCTCTGCGATTCATTAATTATTTGTATACAATTTTGTACATTTCATTTGTATACAAAGAACGCGAAATGTCCACAATTTTCAAGTAGAAAAGAGCCAAGCGATGTGAAGCTACTAGAATGATGTAAAGCTACTAGATTCTTTGATAAAAGCAAATGTAATATAGGTACTGTAACTGTAAATGGACCACGATGAATTACGCGTAAACGAAAGGATACGGGAACAGGACGAATCAGAGATTCAATTGTCATAATATAATTTATGCAAAGAGCCTCTCATGACCGGCAATTGCAAAGCGTAAAAACAGAAACGCAGTTCGTGTTACGATTTGCGCTTTGGTGATCTTACTGTAAATTTTTACTCCGAAAAATTTATGGTTGTTCTGTAACTTTAATTTTTTTTTTTTTTTTATATAAAACAAAAGCTGTCGAAACTTCCTTTCGGAGAGCTTTCGTGATTGATGACGGATTTATAATGTAGACAAATTTCATAATACAATCGTAGAGATTGCGTATATGCGTATTTTTCGTGCAAATTGAGTAAATTTATTTTTTTTTTCACGCGCGTCAGTTTCAGTTTATAATAAAAATTAGTTGAAGGAAAGGACCCTGAAGGTAAGGGCCTTGAGTTGTAATTTTTTTTTTACGATAACAACTAAACGAGATTCCGGGTATTAATTGTGTTTACAAGCGGTGCGGCAATTACCTGTCACCGCAGATTACTTCATGACTCGCTACGCATATCCCTGGGGACATGCAAATACTTCTTATACTTCTTTTTTTACGCTTGTCACGGAATGTGTTCGATTCATGTAGTTTATTATATATTGGGTCGTTGCATACGAAATGTCAGATTTAAATTAGAAATAAATATTTGCCCATTCTGCTTGTTACATGTTAAAGTATCGTAATTCTTCGTTAAAACACGTAAAAATACCAATCCAATTTTTAGAAAATGTTTGTAGATTTTCAAGGCGTAGTATACAACATTATTTCATCATTTAAGTGTCAAGCATGATGTAAAAAATTAAATTTGAAATCTCATAAATTTTGTAATTAAGAAACAAAAGAGATTTTACATGTATTAAGATAAAAATGTAAAATGTATATATCTTTACTGGAAAAATACTTTTGCAAAATAATAAGGAGAATTGATTTATGTAAAAAATTATGAAGAATCTTCTTACTGGGAATTCATTTTTTCTACAAAAATCTGAGTAAATTTCAAGTAAATTTCAAAGTAAAATTTATCAGTTTCAATTTTCGAAAAAGATGACTTTTAACATTTTACGATTATTGTATAGCCTCTTCTCTTGGAAATGATCAGAAAATTGCTGATATAAACCGATATTTCTATGCAACGATCTCATGTTAATGCGTGGCAATACATACGGCAAACGTGAAAATCTGCTATTTATTTATGCCGAAAAATAAAAATGTTTGCATTGATTGCACGGGAGAAAAGATTTGTGTAGCTAATGAAATAATAACCTATTTAATATGTCATCTGATGCTGGTTATCTCCATTTCTTTTTCATGCTTTTGATGCTTCCGATAAAAAACATTTATACATCTCGCATGTACATATAAAGCGCATTTATGAATCATGCAAGTCGTAGCGTGAAGGTAACGTTTTATTTAACGATCATTCCAATGTCTTGTATCGGATGTCCCTAAAGCGCATCTAGCACCATAAAATAATGACGCAATTTGACGTTGAAAGCTTTGGCTTTTCGCGGTTGACGTTAAAACCGTGCCATTAAGGTCAAATCCCATCGTGTAGAGCCAACACCGACGATATATCTATGTATAAATTAATAAATATTCGCCGCATTTTCGACGCTTGAGATCATTTTTATTCAGAATTACGCACAGAAAAGCTCTTGTCTTTTATTAAAAATTTATAAAAAATATTTTTTCAATGTAGTCAACGTTAAAATTGCACGAAATAGATTGCACAAATCACAGTAATTCTCATTCAAAATTATTATTCTAAAATATTGGAAACTTCTAAATTTAGAATTCTGAAAATTTTTAAGTTTAATAATATCGCGCTAGAACCGTTCCCTTTTAATTGATTTGAAATCTTTGAACTATCTTTGTACCTTCTGCATACCATATTTATTTTCGCGTTATTTACTTTATTCTTTATTAAATATTTGCAATATATATATATATATATACTTTAGTCAAGAAGATTTCGTTAAATTCATCGAGATATAAAAAAGCTTATAAATAAAAAAAAAAGAAAAAAACGCAATGCACATTGTTTGTGTGGATCGTTTATGAGAGTGTTGATTTTATCGGGTTTCCTTCAATCACTTGGAATACTTGCGCGCGCAATCAAGCGTCGATACAAGATACAATTGCTGTAAATCGCAATTAACCGAAGGCCCGACGAAATTGCATTAGCCGCATCGCGTGGAGTCGTCCGTTTTATCCGACTTCGGCGATCACCAAATCCATTAACTCGCGGTTAATATCGGGTACGTGACGAATCCTCAAATCACGCGATAGGACGTGTTCCCGCATAGGCACTGGCTTTCGCTGCAGGGCTCAATAATGGGCCCTTATTAGCCCATCATTAACGAGGATATCGGATGAAGATTCGTATTTGAGAAGTTTAGATTTCGCAATTCAGCGCCGAAGGCTCAGTTATATATGGACACAAGCGTAACTTCCTTCATAAATCTAAAAAATAAATCTGAAAATTTATCCGCTCGCTCGGTCCCTCTTTACGCTTTTTTTTTTTTTTTTATCGCTCCAGAAGAAGAAAATATTGGGGGAAGAAACGATAAGAAAAGCGTGGACTCGTTTATCGCTGCATCTCGGGCGTTTTTACATGCTCGAGATAAATATCTTTCCTTTTCCCCGTTTTAATTAAATTTTCAATTAATTTCTTTAATCCTAGGTATTCTCTTATTACATAAGATGCAATATAATGTTGTGCCAACCGAGGAGATTTCTCGGAAATCGACATTTCGTCGCAAAATTGAAGTTTCTTTTTTTTTTTCTTCTTCTTCTTTTTCTCACGTGGAAGTAGCTTATTAGATACGAGGTTCTCGTATTTTCTCGGCAATCTGATATGTCGTAGACGCAGGAGAACGACAAGACGCAATATATAGGGCGGCGATGACACGCCCGGATTTGACGAAGATCCTTTTTAGCCGGAGAAATCGAAATGCAGAATTGTTCGATTGGTTCTTAAGTTACACAAGACAATACTCGGAAATATAGTGGGAGCTTTGCGTGGAAGCGTGGAAATACAGTGGTTTCTGCCGAAGTAAAACTTTAGTAAAAACAAACTGGAAAATATTATTTCCGCGAAGGGCTGGCAAGCGCCAGTCATCCCTGAGACGTCTTGTACATCAGCCGCACGAAACTTCTGCCGGGTCATGTCACGAAGAACGTGCCTGGATCATAGATATTCGAAACGCATATGTGCTCATACGGCCGGGGATTTCCTACAGATTTAGATGAGAAACGGTACTTTCCCCGTTTTTCAGCCGCTACTTCCTCTCGCTGCGAGACTTCCGCGCTACTTGCGTTAGTTTTCAAGGCGCCGCTGATACGCAGATTGAGCATGACCCGATTCTTAATCCTCGCGATAGCGAACTTATCCGAAGACATCGCTCTAGCTCTGCAATCTGCAGTCGAGAAGTCATTAAAAAAGTTTCCCCACTTTAACTTCACTTATTAAGCTGAAGATGTGTAGAAGCGAGAATTGTAAAATGTATTCTTGTACTCCACGTTAGTTCCAATTATCTCATCGGATCAGCATCTGCTTTTCTTTTTTACATTTTTAAGAAAAAGCAAAAAAAGACATTTTAACGAGCGGTTATTTTTAATCTCTTTTTATTTTAATTTTTTCACACATTAAAAATACAATCTTCGAATTTTTAACTTTTTATCAGTTACTCTCTTTATCCTGATGAAATAAAAATTAAAATTAAAATCAAAATTTTTTTAATTCTATTTTGATACTAGAAAAAAAAAATAATTTTGAAAAATTGAAACGCTCAAAAAACAACAGTTTAGTATTTTTAGTGTTAAAGAAAGAAATGTGAAATTTTATTCCAATTTAAAATAATATATTGTTATGATCGCGAGGGACGATAAAGTAATTTTTTTTTTTTTAAACGATTTTCATCCAATTCGGGGATATCAGCGTCGCAGAAAAATGTCCACAACGTTTCTTTCGTGTTTGCAGAGCTTATATTTGAGAAATTCATGAAGCACGAAGGCGAGTGGCATATCAAATAAGGCCGAACAATCGCGGGATACGCCAGTTGCATTAAAGGGCGAACAGTGTTTGAAACTTCTTATGCTCCTATCTGTCGACGGAGAAATGCTCGGCATTCGAGGGGAATGGGAAAAAAAGGATAGATGACGAGGGAAGAAACACGAGAGATAGATTCAAACTCAATATTGGCTGCGTGACTTTAATTGCGAAGCACTAGACTATTTGTATTTCTTTATCTGCAAGCTTTTATCGTATCTTATTACTATTGATAATTACCAGGCGAAAATATCGACGTGATTGATTGTATACGTTGGAAAATAAATCGTTCGACGCGTCTATTTTAAAAACATTACGGAAATTGATAATAATATTATTCATTGCATTAGAATATTCATCAGGCGGCGAGCTCGTAACATGTTCGTTTATTTTCGTCTTGGTTAATTGAGCTTTTAAATTTGAGAGGGTCCTCGTTCATTAGGATCCTCAAAGGATACCGTAATCCCGAGATTTTGTCAAAATAAATTTGTATCGCGGTTACGTTTCAAAAATTGGATTTGCGAAAGTGGAAAATGGGAATTTTCCAAACAATATTTTCTCGCACATCTGTGTAACATAATGGTCTCGCAATATATCGATGTTTGATCATTAATCACACTTACTGTAAACCTGACAGATACAGGATCCATTTATTGTTCGAAACTGCTGTCACGGTTTATGAAGTAAAAATATCGGATTATACGGCAAAGGGAAAAACAATATATACTGCCGACAATGTATTATAAAAGAGATCCGTAGATAGAAATAATTTAATGCTATTATTCCCGTGTATTATTCATTTTGTATTAAGAACAATTATTCATACGATATAATATAATACCGAGGAATGCTTTGTCGTAAATCATTTGTAAAGCTGATAGATGGAGCTTTTATTTTTTTTTTAATTCAATATATATATATATATATATGTGTATGTATATGACGATACAGACCCTAAGAAATCAGAAATAATGTAAGAAGGGATCATAATACTTTTTTAAAGATGAAAAATTGAAGGGATGAGAGCGGTATTATTAAAGCATGGATATTCCTGTATTTGCATTTATTTCACAGATCAAAAATCTCGGGGATTAAAACAGCATTTTGCTAATGAATATTAAATTTTATATTAATGATGAATTATAATTATTTATTCATCGTGGCGGCATCGTGTAAAGCAATATCTAATCTATTCATTACTCTTCGTTAATTAGTCTTGTAATCCTGACAGATGAACTGTCTGTTTAGGCTATCGCAACATCGGGGCAAATAACAGAGGCGTTTTCAATCGAAGATTGCCGGCGCGATTTATTCGTCGTGTGAAGGAAAAGTTTGCAATTGATACTGATATCTGCGGCCTGCTAAAAGTGTCACGTTATATTTTCTCTTTAATACACGCGAGGGAAATATTCCTATATCACAAAAGATTTCTGAGAGGCCGATAATAATAAAGAAATATGATTATCGTCGGTCCCCTAATGATGAACGGTTTGACTCGCAATAAATTCCTGCAGTTCGCCACGTCTATCGTCGGAATGTAAGCAATGCCCCACTCGTTCGAGGAGGGCATATTGAATCCGAAAATATATATAACGATAATCCAACGTAGAAATTTGATGGAATGAGAATAATGTAATAAAACCTCTACTGAAAAAAATAATCTTGCAGTCTAGAAAATTATCTAAATATGAAAAATTAGCTAAAATGGATAAATGATTGGTAAGCATTAGCAAACGATATTTTGTATCTGATCAATATAGACAGAGATAGAATTTATGTCTGAACAATTTGTCAATTTAACAAAAAAGTGTCTCTCGATCTGGCGCCCGATCAGATAATAGCCGTTCTTCGTAAAGGTGGCTGTGTGATTTGATTATGAGCAGGGTTGGAAAAATTACTTTTTTAAAAGTAACTCGTTGTCGTTATCATCATTTAAAAAGGAACGATTTGTTACTCTTTTCGTCTTCTTTTTTAACACAAAAACAAAATCAGATTAAGTAAAAAATTTACTTTTATAATATTTTTTACTAAACTGTCGATGTAAAAACAAAAAAAAAAGAAATAAAATTTTTTATTTTAAACTTGCAAGACTACAAAAAATTTAACAAGCTTTTAAAATACTCAAATACTGCAAATAAAAACATTGTGATTTTCATTCGTAAATACAATTATAAATAAATTCGTAAATACAGTTAAACACATTTTTTTCTATCTTTAATTTTATGTTTACAAATTTTTAAAGATCGATATTTATAAAGACGACAATTCTTACGCTAATGTGACTCTGTGATTGATTTATAATAAACTTCTTAAAACGATCTTAAATATAAGAATGAAAATGAATATTGAAGACTGAATATTGAATATAGAAAAATTGTCACAAATAGATTCAAAATAAAATAAATTCAAAATAAAAAGTAAGGATAAAAATAATGTTAAATTTATTACCATTACTGAAAAAAATAGTTATCGTTGTACCGTACTAAAAAAAGTAACATCGTTACCAATTTGTTACTGAAAAAAAAAAAAAAACAACTGTAGTGTTATAACGGTGATGCTTTCCAACCCTGGTTATTGGATTTAAATTTTCTTGCATACATTGTTGGATGTTGTTGGTATAAATTCTACGTACGATAAACAATTTTCCAACGGATACAAAAACATTTTAACATTTAGAATTCTAGAATCAGCGAAACATATTTTTAAAGTGCAAGAAGTGTAAGATCATGAATTTGAATTTTTAAGAAATTCAATATCTTAAAAATTCGCGCGTTGCGTTAATGTAAAAAGTAAAAGTATCGAAAATAAAAAATGCGGCTGGTCCGCATAATGTTATGACGAAAATATCAAAGTTAAACCTTGACGTGTAACCCCCCTCAATTGTATAATTAACGTGTGATGAATAGGATGCAGTGCTGCGTATACCTTCATTATCGCGGACATGGTGAGATTCATTATGATGATTATCGCCCGTACGAAGAGACAATACAATAGTTAGGTTACAGTAACTTTGTTTCAGAGAGCGGCGACATATGTGCCTATTCTTCAGCCGCCCCCAAAGTGCGGCGTTTCGGCCGTGACAATATCAACGGTTGATTAAATTCATCGTCGCGGGCGCTAAAGCGAACTCATTACGCGTATAATAATCTTGGTCAAAGCGACGATAAACAAAAATGGACGATTGTAAATTTCAGCGTGTTGCGGTGAAGTAACGCTTACAAAGTAAGCCACCATTATCGCTATGATAATTTACATACGTGCGTGCATATATATTTTTCTCTACACTTTATTAACCGCTACCGAAAGCCCCGATATAAACACTTAATGCGATTATTGTTAATTGGATGGGCAAATGATTATTCCACCCCGGATACGACGAAGCTTATGACTAACTAATTTGGAAATGGTAACAGAATGCGTTTAATAAAACGTAACGCCGAGTTACACATGCCGATGCGAGCTGCAACGGCGGATGAAGTGACAGCTGCGGGACAGAAGCAATAGTGAAATCCGACTTGACTTTAAGACTGACACATAACTGCATATTGGATCGAAATACGATCGAGTCACTTCGCTTTCGCGGATATTATTCCAGCTGCGCGTGTCGAGTAGAATGAAACGAGATAAGTCAGACGCAGCGCGAAGTGACGACGATCTCCCGATGAATTAAACGCGCTGAACAACTTATAACTCAGCTACGAGAAATAAATTTTCAAGTGAAAAGAATTTTCAGACATTCTGCAATTCGAGAAAATACCTTGCGCTAATTTACAAATCGCAATCGGAACTCAGAGAAGGAAGAAACTTTTCGAAATTCTTTAATCTGAATAAGGAAGTTAAACTTGCATTAAACTCAAGAGTAAAACAATTTTGTATTTATTCTAGTTAATTAAAATTTTGTATTTTGTATATAATTTCATAATTCATAATAAATCTTGCATATTATTTTCCCGATTTTGAATACAGAAAGAACAGTTTTGCTAGCAAATTTTAAAATTTAGCCAAATACAAATCTGAAAATAATTTTGTTGAATTTTCAAAATTATTATGTATGACATGCAAATTAATAGAAAATTAAAAATTTTTGCGATATTATTATCAAGTTTAAACGTCCTACATAATAATTCTAAAGAACCAACATTTTTAAATTATTTTTAAATTTGTATTTGGCCAAATTTTTAAATTTGCTCGCAAAATTGTTTTCTCTAAAAGAGAAAGGAATATTTTGGATATATTATAATTCTAATAAATAACTTGTATTACTTATAAGATAACAATTTAATAATTTATTGTAATGAACATACTAAATTAGAAAACACAAAAGCGTGTTATAGGAGTAATGTTTGAGAAATATTTAATGAATATCTAAATCTTAACGCTTAACTATATATTTATTCGCAAAGTTAATATACAATTTTGAAACACTTTAACTGTTTACACGTTGCAGAATACATTAAAATTTTAATTATACAATTATAACTTTTGAATGAGACATGAACTAAAGAGAGAAACATGACTGAAACTTAGAATAATTTAATTCATCATCATTTAATTCATTCAACATTTTAAAAATATAAAAGAACTTGTATAACTTGTAATATAATAATTGTAATTAATATTATAATTAATATTGTAATATTATAATTTTACAAAAGTTTGTCAAATATATTTTAAATTTTAATCCTAAATATCAAAATATTTTTTAAATCCAGCAACAATGTACTAAGCAGGTTAATATATTGTGTAATAAACATGACGTTTATATTTATCTTTATAAATTATAAATTAAATAACGAGATTTTATTTTCGTGTAATATATATTATTGTACATTTGAAAAAATAAAAAAAAATAAAAGATACTAGAAATTTCGAAAAGTGAAGAAAGAAGAGGAATAAAACTGAAGAGAGGAGATAGTTACGATAACAAAAAAACCTTGACTCACCGAGAATCAAAAGAAGCAGGTCTGATATTGCTAGATTGAATAAATAATAATTAGTAGCGGTTTGCATGACGGGATTTCGCCTGATGACGATGCAGGTGACCACGTTGCCGAACACGCCGGTGACGAAGATCGTGACGTAGACAAGGGTGACCGGCAGCACGAGCTTCAGCGGCAGATACTTCGGTCCCCAGATCAATCTCACGTACTCGGACTCAGTCAGGTTCATCAGGTCCGTGATGTTGTCGATGGGCAAGATATATCGGCCCGAAAATTCCATACTTTGTGCGTTTCATCAGCCCGAGTGATTGTTTTCTCCCAATCAGTGTCACTCAATCGAGTATCGAGTCATTCGAGTTCACTATACTCGATTCTATCCTGGATAGAGGAAAGGAAGCCGCTCAGTTTTTCTTCTTTCAACGGTCATGATCATTTCAACACTGTTAAATTCTTATTGAACACAGAAAACTTAAGGCAGCCAATCATTTTTCGACACGTCAAATCGAACATCACGCGGATGTCGAGCCGTTAACCGACTCATTATTCCTCTTAAAAATAACGACTGCGTTCACTGCCACTGTCGACTTTAATCGCTCGATTTCGTAGATATTTTTTCGAGAACCGGTCCATTTATTTTCCAAGTTAATAATGCGCGGAATATACAACGGGGTGAAAAGTGCTCCACTCGACAGACCGTGGACAAGTGACGACCGCGGAGCGCTCCGGTCTTCGGTATCGGGCCACGCGCCCATCCACCACGCATCCAACCCTTAACTTCAACCCCCTCGGAGAGAGTAACGGCTGTGCCATCCGTCCAATAGGATCCCGCTTATCGCCCTGTGCAAAATATTCCAGATATTTGACGCGTAATGCTCTAAACGACGTGGCAATATCTCGGAGCAATCCCGGAGCATTGAACGTTATCGAACGATTTATTTTAATCAAACGGTCGATTAGACATATTTGGAGAATTTTATGCATGGACTGTTGTTGACTCTGTTATTGGCAATGCAATCGAGAAGTGGCTTTACACGAGCTTTACAATGCGAGTTGAAAATGTACACAGTAAAATCTGTTTACACGAAACATACATTTTTATCTGCTAGAAAATTGAATTTAAAAATTGAGAGATCAGCGATATTCATTTAATAACGTTAAATCGAAATATATCACTTATTATAATAAGTATAAGTATAATAATATTATAATAAATTTTCCATAAAATTTAAGTATAACATGTATAATTATAATAAGTATATAATATAATTATGATAAGTATAAGTATAATAATATTATAATAAATTTCCCATAAAACTTTATCGAAGAAATTTTCTATAATTTCTTATGTGAATTTATCTTTGTCCGGTCAGATAAATTTGTTGAAAAGGAAAATTCTGTCTACTCAGACCAAACTTCTTCTGAAATTCTCTAGGTTTATACATCGATCTTTTCCGAGGAGATTAAAATCCGAATGTATCATCTTCGCCCGCAGACTCATCTATTCACTCCATTTATTACACACATCCAAGATCTAAAGTTTGACCCTTGGCAGCAGCTGATACAAGTATTATCTTAATAAATTATCCTATTTGTTTATCCAAAGAATACATGTAATAGTTAATACTTTCTTGTATATACACTTTCTTTCTCTCTACCAAAAGATAAAAGAATTTAATAACACGAGTGCAAGTTTATATCAAACCGGTAACTCTCTGTTAATTGGCAATAATTATAGAAAAATATGGATATTCGATCTCCATCGTTCCATGAACGTTTGTCATTTTGTGCGGCAAAACTTCTGTTTCCCGTATTACCTCGCTTTATTTGCAGATTGTTTAAACTGCTCCGCTGCACGCATCACTCATTTGTCATATTTATTCATTTCACCGCGTTGCTTTCCACCTGTATTATTGCTTTCATTTTAACATATATGTGAAAACAACATATATTATTAGGGATATATTTCCACATCAATAGAGATCGCATTCGTGATTTCACTCAATACGGCTTTTAGGTGTAATTTATCAGGTATTACGTTTAGTCCTGTAACTGTATATTTCATCGCGTGATGATTTATCATCAAAATGATGATTCCACGGATGATCAACGTTTTAGCTTCGCATATGAGCGAGATTGTGTCATGGAGCATTTAGTAAGCGCGTCGTTAGATGAATTTATGTCGCTGCGTAAAGTTTAGACCTGTACACAACGCTAAGTCGCTTTTCAAACTTGACAACATGTCTTAGACGTACTTGCAATCGGAGCCTCCCTTTCGTGATACATCAGACACACGCGTTAATTATGGAAATGTGTTAAATGTGTGCTAGTAACTTGATTATTTTTCCCCAGGGATGCAACGTTTCCTGAATATTTTATTACGAAAGATTATAGCTACATATGTAACGTCAAAATACTAACTAAAGTTGAGAATTGTATATTTCTTTGCTGCTCGCAATCAAGCATTTTTATAAAACTATAAAAATGAAAAACCTTTTTTCTTAAAAAAGATAAAAAAAAAGAAAAGTTTACATTAGTTTATTTAATATTTAAAATAATACTTTAAGGAATAATAAAACAAGATTAGATTAGAATATTTTTTTTTATTTAAAATAAAATTAATAATTTCTCATGTTAAGCGATACACGGAAAGAATAATTTTATTGAAAAATTTGGCCGTGGATATAGATCTAAAAAATAATTTGGTTGGATCAAAATAATTATGTAGGTGGTTCAAATTGATTATTGGAATATAAAAAAATTTTGCAGTATTATCTTATATAATTATTTTAATGAACTGAACAAAATTATTTTTCAGATTTGTGTCTGGCCAAATTTTTAGATCCCGATAGAATTGTTTTTTCCGTGCAGCGCTTTAATTTTAACGTTTCATAATGGCACATGAATGAAAACAAGAAAGACCGGAAACAAAAGCTCTCCTTGGTAATGCATATTACTTGCGGAACTCGTAGTTCATGCTATTCTGAAATTCAGTACGTATACCAAATTAGGCGTAGCCTATACGACTCACGATCTCTGAAATGAATTTCTGAAATGAATTAGTTCGACGCATCACGAATTCGCGAAGCGTAGTTGGCCGAGAGAGAAGTAAGTTGGATGAGAGAGAGAGAGAGAGAGAGAGAGAGAGAGAGAGAGAGAGAGAGAGAGAGAGAGAGAGAGAGAGAGAGAGAGAGAGAGAAGTAAGTTATGCAGAAATATATTAATTTTCAATATTTACGATGCCCGAACGCGTTGCGAATATTCAATTCACTCGCTACATTCCCAGGCGACATTCCGTCCTATATTTTCCGCCCATGTGCCTTCGCCTATCGTTGACTACGTAATGAAGATATTTTTATTAATTCGAAGAAGAGCTTTTGATGTCGATCAAATATTGCCGATGGCTCTTTTAGACAAAGTGATACAGGCCGGATTTATTTTTTTAATCGCTATTCATCGCGCGACCCATTTTCAAGAAATTTTATTCGCGCGAGGCAAATTATATACCCGCTTAAAAGTCTATTAGAAGGATAAAAGCAGTGAAACCGAGAAGGTTTCGGTGAATTTAATTCTCCGTGCAGTAGACACAAAAAAATATTCCGCTCTCCTCAATTATTGCTTTTTTATCGCCGTTAATAAACGCTAGCCGCTCAGCGTAACAATAGCTTGTATTAATGGAGACTTAATTTGAGGGATAGATTTAAATTAATTTTTTCGTTTGTTTTATTTTATCTTTTGTATTTAATCGTACTGTTTCATTTGTCACTGAAGAAGCGACTCTCTGCTGTTTGCAGGATAGGATTTTGATATAAAGAACTTTATCATGAATACCGCTACTTTCTTGCTTTCATGTATTATGTCATTATGTCAGGACAAACGGCTTCAGTGTAAAGATTTTCGCGTGTTTGTGACATCGTAATTTAAGCTCGTCGAAATTAAGTACGTCGGTTTCAACAATTGCTGTCGTATCGAGATGCGCTCTCCATTGACGGGATTTCAGTTGAGTCTCGACTTCTGGCATAAAATTATCGCCCGATGCGTCGATCAAAGTCGCTATCACGGCGACAAATCGGCGTGATTTTGTTTGTCAGACAATACGTTCGTCGCGCAGCTTTCACCCTTTGAAAAGTAAGTAGGGGGTGAGTCGATTTAAATGGCGCTCCGTGCTCTCGGAGAAGGCACTTATACGATACGCACGACCAATTTTTCCATTCGTCTTTAAACCGCATTCGAGCGGATTTCTTTTTGAACTGTCCACAAATATTACGCTCCAAGAACTTTCACAATACTGTCAGTAAATCGTGAATATTACTTTTTCATCCGTGGTACCGCAAGCTATAATTTCATTGGACAAAATAAATTTTGCGTTTAAAAGCTATATTATAAACGACAAATAAAAAATAAATAAAAAAAATTAATTATATGTCAATTTAAAAAAGTTATTTTATATCTTCTTATTTTACCGTTTTGTTACAACTTTATTATTAAAATAAATGTACAGAATAGACATATGTGTTTAAACATAAATTTTTTTTTTAACATTGATGATTATTCCACGAATAAATTTTGAAGACTGATGAAAAGAAAACTGTGTGACGTGTGTGGTTCTTCTTTAATTGCGCCGTGAAACGTCTGAAGGTCTCTTTATGAATCTTGTCGCATATTCGAAATTTCTGTTCTGATGTCTAAACATCTTGCGCCAAGAAGAGTCACCTTTGTTGATCGATAACAAAGTCAAGCTTCAACGCGAGGAACATCCCCTAATTTTTTTGACGTCAGCCGAAAAATATTGAACTTCTGGGAGCTTTCAGTCTGAAAACACACGAAGATCGATGCTGACGCGTGTTACGTAAAAATATCGGATTAGAGAGGCAACTAACGGCACCGTCATTATTTTTTCGCTATTACCAAGTTATTTGCCAACTATGAAATGAATCACGTTCTTCCGGTGATGTTTCGCGACGTGTTCCAAAAGATGGGACATTCCACTGCCGCGTGTTTGTAATGCCATCGCTTCCCCCGGTAAATGTACTTGATGATAATAGCAAGCGCTATACATACTTCTTATAGGAGGCAATTTCGTCGCTTTGGCATACGAATCCAGCAGCAGGAAGATCGTGCCGAATAAGTAAAAATAAAACGTGATCTGCAAAAAGGTCAAAAACATTTTATTGCTGTATCGCACTTTATTGCCATATTGTACTTTGACCGATGAAACAGATAAATCAGATCGCCGATTTTGCCAAGATAGAGGGGCAAAAAGAAAAAAAAAAAAACATGCACGGCACGCGAATATCGTAAAAATATAACGAAAATATTGACATCCGTAGGAACTACAGAATAGCGTGAAAAATAGCATTTTGATACAGATATCATTTCCGATCGTCTCCGGAACGTCATTCGTTTCTCGATTGTCTGCGTATATTTTATCAGATTTATTCTTCTTAAGAACTTAATATCAAGGAAAATCCGATATTTTACGGGCGATTTAACGAAAGTTTGGATTCAGCGCAGGAATATCTCTGTATATGTAAAGGAATTCGGAGGAAATTGTAATATTTCATCTTTCCTTTGTAACATTAAATTAAAAGGAATAAGAAGGGAGGGTGTGCGTCACGGCGGAGCTCGATCACGAACCAGTCGTGAAAACTCGTAGTTATTTTGCGAAAAAAATATCATCCCAGCCAGGAATCGAATCTGGATCTCCTGCTTATCCAGGGCAGGCATCTTATCCTTTCGACTACAGAGGCATGTGATGATATTTATCGCAAATAACGTGTTTAGAATAACACGTCAACAATACAATAATACACATATATACATATATCACAATATACACACATATATATATATATATATATATATATATACACATGTATATTCTCTCGAATCCCCACTGATCGATACTCCAGAGGGATGATGGTCCTAGTCTCTCGATGGATGCAGATCGAACTGCAGCGGTGACACCCTCCAACGTCACAAATACGCGGACTTACTTAACAGTTCAACAGTTGTTGAAACTTTATTTCAAGTGATACATCATACACGACAAGGACAATTTTGCTGCAGTACATGTACAATGCGAAATGGACCATAAAAATTATTATTATGTAATACTGATTACTATGCTGATGTAATAATGTCGAAATTTTTTTACATTCTAGCAACCAATTTGAACATTTTTCATCATTATCAATTTTAATAGCTGAACAAAATTACTGTCAGATCTGTATCCAGTAAAGTTTTTAAACATTTAGGAGAAGAAATATTCTTGTCGTGTATAGAACACAATTTTTCTTCGAATATTACATATTATTATGTGTTCAATTATTAAACAAATATTATGCAATTTATGGGAATCGTTCTTTATTATATCGCCATAATAAAATAAAAAAAACATTCATTCAAAATTATTTATGAAAAATCGTTTCAGAAAGTTACTGCTACCTGTACGTTCTTTTTTTTTTTTTTTTATATCTGGATAATGCAGCGCGTCACTTTTCTTATCTTACTAGCGGCATAACGATCAATAAAATACAATGCGTATTCTAATCTGCAAGTCGACTGCAGAACGCCGAATATGTATGTCGCAAATGCGCCATATGGGGATACGTTCGCGCGAAAAATGTGTGCCTGCAGTCAAAAATTAAATATTCTCGATTATTTCGGCATTGATCCACGGATAAGCGCAACGCGAATATGGAATTTCAATTTTGAGAGTCTACTGATTTATTAATCGGCTTGAAATTATGTAAAATCTATTTTTCCATCCGAGATCGTATTACGATCGTATTACGATAGACGAGACGTATCATCGATCTACCATTTTATTTTGGCTCGACATTACCATTAACTATTATCAGCGATAACTATGTCGCGATTGGATCCATAATTCCCTTAACCGTTATGACATATGATGTAATATACGTTCGCACGGTATGGTGGGATGAATGCGGGCAAAAACGGGAATCGTTAAGCACACTGCGAATACAATGCGACAATACCTCTTTGTCAGACGTTTCCCATCGCCCTTTGCTTCTTTATTATATAATCCGGCATAATTAATGCTCCGCCCCGATAACGAAAGTGTCAGATTAACGTTTCTTTATTTTTGTCCTTATTCATGTCGTACGCGTATGTAGAAACTTTTACGTAAAATAGGATAGCGAGACTAAAGAACGTTTAGCGTTTCTGCAAAGAGAAAGCGGGATCGATGAAGGAGAGATTCATTTCCAGTGAATTGTTCTACCGCGAATCGAGTCATTACCCATTGCAAGGATCGCGTTCCGGTCAATTGCGTGATCACCGTCGGCAGCCCACATCTCACGAATATCGTAAGAGGTTGCACTATAACGAGGACGGTCAGTTCTTTCAGACAGACGAAAAATTCGACAAAAGTCAAATCTATCATTTCACCACGCCGGCCGAGATTCCTCGCGCGGCATTTCGGTATGCGCGATCGAAAAAATGCGGCCCGGAATACATTTGTCACCAATGCTGCAAACGTAGGTTACATTTCGCACGAGAAGAATTTATCGTGTGTTACCTAACACAATTCTAACAATCTGAAATCTGTCGCGTGTTGTAACGGCGAAACAAAAAACAGCGAACCTCTGCTGGTTGAAATTATGTCTGTTCTTTATGGCTACGTCACTCTTTCCGCGCAGAGCGAAATTGCTGAAGAATAAAAATTTAGGAAAAATACGTATGTATGTATTTTAAAAGGGACAAAAATGGAACTTTCTTCCTAATTATATTTAAATTCAAGCAATTTTATTCTGGTGTATATGTATATGTACATGTGGAATTGTCTTTATTTAAATTCGGATTGAGTTGTTTTCCCGATTATATGTATTTTCTTAAAGAAATTATATATCTTTTTTGCCTGTTTATTCCTCGCGTAATTGCATTTGCGAATCATAATGGTAATTATACGCATTAATTTATGATTAATTCGTTTGAAAAACACATCGTTATTATAATTAGATTCTCGCAAAAAGATATATAAGATTTTTTCCAGGAATAATTTACCAGAAATTATCTTGTATAAAAGCTGTATAAAAAAACTTGTATAAAAACTGAGAAATTTTAGGATTCATTAAATTATTTATATGACATTTCTTTTTTCTGAAAAATTAATTAGACCAAAAAGATACGGTAATATAAGGGAAAAGTAATGAGACCACTTCTAAAGAGAGATAAAATATCGCATGGTGAATCGTAAAACATCATCTTGTTTTTTTTTTTTTTTTATGGCAATCTGCAACTCGTATCTTTTCTCGCATTCGTGATATTTGCAGTCATGTTATCTCGGAGTATCTAATATGTTCGTACATGTATTCTAAGTATTCGTAGAATTGCGAGCGATAAGTATTACTAATGCAGAATTACTGTGCAGTTATTACTTATTTGAGAGTAATTATCCGTTTTGTCACATACATTTTACATTAAATATCACTGGAATCAAAAAAACGAATTGTAAAAAACATTTCATATTAAAAGAATTAAGATATGATTATTAAGAATTAAGATATTATTTTGCAGAATAATTCAACTTGTTATTTTTTGTTATTAATCTGAAAAACAAATTTAAGATATAAAATGGTTCTTCAAAACTAAAATCATGTAATTAAAAATTTTTTTGTTTGTTTTTTTCTTTCTCTTTTTCTTTTCTTATTTGTTAAGAAGTTAATATTTTTATAAGCTATAAAATAATACAAAACTAATTAAAAAAATAATTTATAACGAATTTTCTCAAGAATAAAAAACACGATTAAAAGAAAATTATTTAAATAGTTTTAATTTTATTCGTTGCCAAAAAGATTGTTATTCTGTTTGTGTGATTATATTAAATAAATTCAAAAAATATTTAGTGTCCAAACTAAATGCTGTCTCTAAATTTTCAGATTAATTTTTTTCTCCACTTTTTACTGCTGTTTCTTGCATTCTCATCACTTTTACACACATCTTTTATATATATTTATCTACTTGATAAATTTTGGAAAACCAGAATATCTAAGTTTATCCTTTCAAATTATAATTGTTTCTACTTGGTAATTGTAATTAATACTGAGCAAACCAAGTAGAAACAAAAGTTATTTTATTTCAGTTATTCGCATAATTATACAATCGCGTAAATTTACGAATTAATAATTAAATCCTTTACATAGAATCCCCCTTTACATAGAATCTTCTCTGAATTTCTGCACTGTGTTTGCACGTGTAAGAATTTCGAAACTGAAACAGATAGACATAAGATTTTTCTTAAATTAGACCACAATGTAAATAGGATCTTCTTGAAATCTATTTGAGACAATCGTGTCTCTTGCAACATTGTATCTAGATTTGCGTGACAATCCAATTTCGGGAAACAACGTTCTACACAATAAGCGTTTAGAAAAGGAGTTTTAAAACTTGTACAAATCACAATGTATGAGTATAGTACGAACATTAAATGTCATTCTTTTCATATTTCCCTAGCATTTCTGAACTCTTACAGTAAATTCTCCAAATTTCTTAATTTATGTAAATAATTTGCAAGTTGCAGTTTAATTTAAGTTCATATTTAGCGGAATTTACGTAAATACCAGGTTCTCAGTGAAAGTTCTGTAAGCTTACAAACATACGAAGCTTGTTTGCAATTTCTGTCGAACTTTCGAGCGATTTGAAATAATGGAAACTGGAACTTTGCGAATTGGGCACATTTACTTGTAATTTACTTGTAATTTATTGGGTACATTTACTTGTACGAATAAGACACTTATTTATATTCAAATGTCAAATATAGTGGATGCTGCAAATGTCATCGCGAAGTAGAATGTTGTCATCTCAACGAGAAGATTTATCACGGATTTATTACCTTACAGATGAAACGCATTGTTCAACACTTCAACGAGAAGTAAACTTTAGTGTTTAGTGAAAAACTTACTCAGAATAAGTATAAGTATAGATTTTTCGCGCGTGCACATTTTTTTCACCACAAATGGGTTAATTTAAAGAATTCCTTTTAATAGGAATTTTAATTAAAAATGTTATGAAACGTTTAATAATATGTAAGAAGATATTTAGAGAGATTTACAAGATCGCAATATGTCGTTTATCAAAGAGATATTTCTCAGCTTTGATTCACTTCCTTCCAAACTTTCGTAATTTAATGTGAAAGTTCTTTGTCGTCCTATAACTTAATTATCTATTCTTATAGGAACAGAACCAATGCGCTCTCTCTCTCTCTCTCTCTCTCTCTCTCTCTCTCTCTCTCTCTCATACAGTTATTTTTACTTCTACATCAAGAAACTCTTGATATTCCGATACTAAAAAAATATATCTTTGTAACTCCTTACGAGATTCAATAAGAAAAGTTCTATGCTTTTTTCCAACAGCTGTGGAAATATTGGCGAGAGTGACGTTGTAAGGATCTAATTTTTTATGAATCTTCAATTTAAGATTTGGTTAAGAAAGAAAAATTTTAAATTAAAAATTTAAAAAAAATTCTCTTCAAATTTTCTATGAGGAAAAATGAATTCGATACAAGACAAAATATACGCGTGAAATAAGACACCACGTATTTTTCATTTAGAATTGACGCGTTAATTATCTGTTACTGGAAGCATGCAATTCTCTCTAAAGTCTATGATGCAATCGTGATTAAACGGGGTAAAATGTAGTCGTCGATTGTAATGAATGCTGGAGATTTCGTCGAGCGCAAGAAACCGGTCAATTCTACCCTCTCCGATTTCAAAGCAGAAATTAGCCTATAAATAGACTCTTGATGCGGTAACAGAAATAAACTGTATATTTTATAAAGGTAAAATTACTACATTACACGTGTTACACATTTTTCTTTGAATTAAAGTTCCTTTTTATTAAAGGAAGAATTTAGATTTTTATTCGAGAAAATTTCCGGTTCTAATTCTGAGATTTCGATTGTGCCAAATTTAGAATATATATTTATTTGCCTATTATTAGTATAGAAATATATTACGAATTTACCTAAATCAAATTCAATAAAATTTAAATATATAAGACGGAATGTATCAAATAATGCCAGAAATTTAATTTAGCAAAAGTCTTCGTAGAATTAAGAATTTCTGCATGAATTACCTTTGAAACACGAACTATCTTTTGAATCATTAAAACGAATAGAAAGATTATACCGGTTTCTCATATCTTTAGTCGTTTTATGTAGCAAAAAGTCATCATTTAAGACTCGTCTGCGCAATTTTAAAGCTACGGATGTGTAAATAATTGCGCGACACTTTATATTCTTTCGGTTCTTATTGGCGCCGAGGAGGATGTACATTATGCACATAATGTACATTATGCATTTCATTTAAAATGAAATAAATGCATGAGCTATGCCACTTGGATGTACTGCGGGGAAATTATCATTAATATTCGAGTACATCTATCTGTTATGCAAAACTTCAATTAATGCAAAATATTGTACATTGAAAAAGATAAAAAAAGAATTTATGTGTGTAGAAAAATATTATTTTTTTAAGAATACATGAAAATTTTGTCTTTAAAAAATTTTTTAATATAATATTAATTACTATGGATAACATTTTATTATGCAATTTAACTGTACGTCATATATCGAGAATCAATCGATTAGAGGCAAGTTGATGACATTGTTGTTGAAATAAGTTGAAGCTCAAGAGTTTTTTTACTTTTAAAAACTTATTTAAATCATTATGACTGCAAATTTATCTTTATTGAAGTATAGCTCGTTTATGTAAAGTGTGTCACGAAACGTTTGTATGAAAATAATCATATCAGCATTTTGGGAGAAAATTATTATCTTCATGTTGGAATTTTAAACATTTATCTTTTAATATTACATGGATTTACAAATGCATAAAATAAATATATCAGACATAGTATATGTAAAATTTTATTCTGGAATAAATAGTATAAAAATTTTTTTAGCGCGTTAATCGTTAAAAAATAATTTGGATTATCTATTTATATACACAATATTGTAAATCTCAATATTGTAAAGCTCTTTTCAGACGCTTATAACTCGATAACTCACATCGTCTAGTTTTATTTTCAACATTACACATTATATTTGTATCTAAATAAAAACAAATGGAAATAGATCACAGACTGTTTTTAACTGCGGAAATAGTATCCTCCGATCTTTTCGTAGACGTTGTGCTTTCGATGCTGGGCTGCTGGTGAGCGAGAAGATGTCCTTGATCAAAGAGAAATATCGAGGATGAATCTTCCTTTTGTAACAAGTAAGTATTTTGAGGAAAATTGCTTGCATTTCCATTATTTCTGTTGTTATCCTTCATGTTTTCCTGTCGGCTCGATGTAAAACAAAATATCTCTTTGGCTTGAGCAATAGTATGTCTGAAGAAAAGATAAAATAATATAAAATTATTCTAATGTAAATAAAATAGATGAAAATAGATAGTACTTAATTAAGAAATATGAGAGAGAGAGAGAGAGAGGGGGGGAGAGAGAGAGAGAGAGAGAGGATCGATATTTTGCCACATATGCACACGCGCGCGCACATATGATAATCATTTTATATTTAATATTTATAATTTTAATTAACATTAAAATATTAATATTATTAAATTATTAATATTATATTTATTGTATAATCGTTATATCAAGCTTGTGTATTACTCTCATGATTCTTGGAGCTTTAAATATCTAGCATGGAGAATTTTTGAATTTCCATACCTAACAGAACACTTAATAATTCGATCATTCGTGGAATCACATCTACGCAGATGAGATTTCTTATCCATTAAGATTTTGCTCGACGGTCTTCCTGTTTTACAGCATATTGTTTGCTTGAATGCCTTGCGGAATTTGAGGCTCATCAAATTGTAGAGAATCGGATTGACGGTTGTACTGAAGTAATACAAACAGCCACTTAGAATATAGAGCCATTCGTTTAAATCTGGATAATAATCGGATTCCTGAGCGTAGATGTAAAGCAGACGCTGGGCATGAAACGGGGCCCAGCAAAGGAAAAACATGATAACAACCGCACCTGGAACAAATCATATCAAAAATTTTAGACGTTAAATAAGTTTAATGATCAAAACTTTTAATATCGAGAGTAAAAAGAGATAAAAATATACAACTTAAAAATAATAAATAAAAACAACTTAATATACGAATTATAAAAATAAAAGGATTATAATAAAATTTTACAATTTTAAAAAAAGTTATATTTGATTACTTGTCAAGTTTCAATTATTGTAAATAAATTGCTAGATGAAGAATAAAAATTATGATATCATACTTAACATTCTGATGACAGACTTTCTGGATTGAATCTGTCGATGATCGCCGTGAACGCAAGAGCCCTGTATCGGACCAAGTGTTTCCTTGGTACTGCTCTTGATCTTTAATCCCATCCTCGTGTACATCACGAGGATTACAAGCATCGGGATCAGAAAGAATACGATGCAGCTGAGTTCGTAAAGGGGAAACTTTGGCATGTCCGGCAGAAGCATCGCGCAAATCGCCGAGTCAGCCGAATAATTTCCCGATCCTGAAAAAAGTACTCGACGTTTTAATGTAGACCGAGCATATATAGCTATACTAAGCTATATTAAACTATATATAGCTATACTAAGCTAATGTAGAGCGAGTTATATACTAAGTAGAATGAAATCTGTGTATTGAAACTGCAATTTAAATGGTCAGATTTTCAATATATTTTCACGTTTAAATTTGGGATATTTCAGACTTGTCGCTAACAGAGAGGAAACTCTGCGAGAGAAATGCAGTGACAAACTCTTAATTAAAAATTATACTTTGATGATATTTTGAATTTAGCGCGTAATTGAAGGATTCGAAAATTCTCGCAAGCGAATTAATTATTCGGATATTAAGGAGACAGATTATGTCGAACTCAAACCTGGCGGGTATTCGACGAAATTGACTTTGGCGTAAATTGCGAACGGTACGGCCGAGACGATTGCGATCGACCAGGCCGCGAGGATAAAGCGTGTCGGTCTTTTGAGACCGCTCATCGAATAGACGCGCAAGGGATGACAGATGGCCAAATACCTCTCCATAGAGAAAGCCACGATCGTGAGAACCGACACGTAGGATGACCTGCGAAAAGTAATGTCCGGATTTATAAAAGAACGTCAGGCGTCTTTACCGGCGATATAAAGACATGTGCGACAATATTTCTTACATTTCTGACACATATGCCCGGATCTTACAAAGCCCCGTGCCCAGAGCCCAGGGATACTGCTGCCAGAATACACTTAGCTCATTGGGGAGACCTAGAATAATTTGAATTACATCAGACATATTGTTGACAAATTAAATTTAAATTCTTGCCAAAATAAAATTGACTTGGCAAAATGGCAAAATATTAAATTGTATATTAAAACAAATGCAATTAATTGCGGAAATGCATTCTAAAAATATTGATTAGATTGTTTCAAAAGCAATTAGACTCGCAAATTATGTAAACGCGTACTTAATTAATTAAATGCATTTTCCGTAACGTGTAAAAAAAGAAAACCTATGTGTTGTCACTTTCAAGTGTGTTTGAGCTTTCCTTTTTTTACAGAATTTGGGATTCCGTGGCTTTCCGCTTTAATCTCTTTACTTTTTTCAATTACTTTAATGCACGTCGGCATCATAATTTCGTACGATGTGCTCTCGATGTGAATAAAACTTGCTTGCGTTGCACCTCAGCCGCAGGGGCTGCAAATTAATTTTCTGAAAAGCAGATTTACGACTGACTTAAGCCCGGTTGGTAATTAGCACGAAGGCATCACGCCGCATCATGACAATATTAACGAGGTTTGCGCCTTCGCTACGCAAGTTAAAATCATTTTCGCACGTTACCACCGCCGCGGAAACGCGCGAACATTCGTCGCGTATTCGTTGCGAATCAAGTAAACTCAATAAGCACCGTTTACGTTCGCGTTTTAATTAATAAACATATCGCGCCAAGCTCGCACAACGACGAGACGACGCTTCGTGTCTTTGAACGGCTGATAAGTGCAGTCAGATATCTTTATTCTGCCGCCTGTCCGTTAATGGAACGCTTATTTTTTTCTGCTGCTTTTGTCTCAACTTTTTGCCGCTTCCCTTCTCTTTCTTTCCCTCACGCTTTTTCTCCCTTTGTCTCTCTCTCTCTCTCTCTCTCTCTCTCTCTCTCTCTCTCCTGATTTTATTTCGCAATTTAGATTTTAATTGAGTTCTGTTATATTCTAGCGAATATTTTAGCTTCCACGAAGTTATAAATTACATGTACATGTAATGGATATCGAAGACTAAAAAATAAAAGGAAAAAGAAAAGATAGGAAGCAGTGAGTTATCCTGTTTTTCATCCAATTCACTATCTTAACTACAATACTATCGTATTTTAATCGTATTAATTAATTTTGTCTTTCCCTTTTTCTCCTTTTATTGACTCGTGCCACCGAGCTCTCTTTTCCAATGAGAATCTAGCAGAAAAAAACGAAAAACTAGAGAAAAACATTCAGAATATTGTACGCCGGATTTTGTGCTTTCCAGTCACTTCCTTTCCAGTCCTTTTAAAGCATAAAAGCTGTCCGATAGTCAGTCGATATGTAGTCGTTCATGCTTGTCCTTTCATAAAGCTTCACAATGAGCGTCGAAACCCTCGTAAGGGTCTTCCAATTCCTACTACCGGAAGTTGGACGTGAGAATATCGTGAGTAGTATAGCTTCCTCGAGTTGAAGCCCTTCGCTCGTCTCTATTGTGTCTAACATTTTTTTAAAAGCAACGCCCGTATTATACAACATTCGTCATCCGATGAAGCCCTTTATTCTACCGCAAAACCGCCGTTTTATTCACTCTACGGATACATGCAATTGTTTTTCCTTTATTTCTCTCTCTCTCTCTCTCTTCTTTTATGCTATCAATTGACACACACAATTGATTTATAAGTAATTAAATCCTTCGGATGGATGACACATTCTTTTTGATACCAATCGAAACGCTTGAATAGTTTGCGTATCTGTTACCACGATATTCTTTTTCAATGAATTTTTATTTCAAATTTTACGATTTTTAATTTAAAAATGTATTACACCTGTTTTTATAATTTTTATGGTTACAAAAAATTATGAAGAATTTACAAATTATTTTATAAATCGTATTTAAAAATAACACAAAAATTTTGCAAAAGCTAATATCTTGATAAAAAGTAGTTTAAATAGGATAAGTGTGCTTTACTGAAAATGTAATTAAGACATAATGATAAAAGACCCAATTTTTTATATAAGTATTTTAAGTATTTACATAAAGTTGCAATGCAGAGATTAGGCTATTAAATTTTTATAAACAGTATAGTAAATGAAACGAGTGTTTACAAATAAAATTAAATTTTTATTTATAAAACAATTAATATCTGCATCGAAATAAAATTTAAAAAATTTTTATTATTTCTTAATTACTATTAAAGCATTTCTACCTTATATTTAAATAAATTTTTCCAGATTCTAAAATTCCGCAATTTTTAGTCTAGAATAATTTATGATTTTCTTCATAATTTTTCATTGCAAGTAAAAATAGGTATAATACGTCCTTAAGATAAAGATAAGATCAAATTTTATTTTCTATGATACAGTGAGAAGATTGTCTCTCTTAGATTTCTCATGTGGAATCTCGTTATCACGTCAAGTTTTCAGTCTTGTGAATTCTTTGCAATGACGTAAATATGAACGTTGTTACCATCGGCAAACAGACCACCGTGCAGATAACAATCGTGATTGTACACAATAAAACGGAGATTAATTTCAAGCTTTTATCTACGTGCGTCAGGGGAAACAGTCTCGTGTCAGGTTGTTGTGTGTATGATCGCGATAATACAAAGATAACATATAATAATTGATTTTATTTATCCCGATGAAAGATCGCTTGCTTTGTGCTTTTAAAGTACTCGCATTGTAGGCAAGTATTATATAACGATATTGTTAAATTAATTAATTGTTAAATTAATTACGACTATAAATTTATTAATTATTTACACATGAAATATCGATAAAAATAACTTTAATTTCACCTTCGAGTTGTTGTTCGAATTGTTAGTCGCAATTATTCCTCAAAATATTTTATCATTAGCCTTGAAACTTATATTTATCTAACATCTTCTTTTCATTAAAAGCCAAATATATAAATTTGGAAGAAAGTCACGAATAACATTCTCGAAACGTTTCTCGAATAATATTTTTCATTAGTCGATATACCAGCCGTTTTTCCGTAAAAATTAAAATTTTTTTTTAGAAGAAAGCGCGAAATAAGTTAGGGATCCTCAGGTTAATTTATCATCAAAAGGGATCAGGCTAAAGGGATTAGTTCCATTCTATCGCTCCGTCAACTTTAAATCCGAGCCAATTTGTTCTTTCGACGAGATTCGACCTCATTCATTGTTCTTTTTGCACTTTAGCGCGGTCGAGAATAACCCAATGAAATTTATATATTTTGCAAACGGGCTCTCGGTCAAATCGACACCGCAGCGTATTCCATTATTCCAAACGAGAACGCGTTTAACCAAACCGGTTATCGCGGCTATCAGTCGCTTTGCCAATTATCAAAATCGCATTATCAGCGAGCGAAGTGCCATCGTCAGTTAACGAGTTGATTTGCCAGCCAGAGGCGATTCGACGGTCATCGACGCGGCTTTTGTATCGATCCGGCAAGCCGATCCGATTAAAATGAAAGCGATAAGAGGAATGAACTTTTCCTCCATGCGGATCTTTAATTCGCGTTGCATTACGCGAGATGAAAAAACGCGAGATGGAAAGAGCGAGGAAAGAACTCACGGAATCGCGTGAAATACCGTTGAATCTTACATTTGTATTGTCCGCTGTTTTCAGAACGAACAGTGGAAAAAGAAGAAATCTCGTGCCAACGCTTTTACGCTTAGGCAGATGCTATACCTTCATATTTTATTTAAATAGTAATAAGCATATACCAAATTCAGTCAAACGTGTGTTCTTATTTCTTCCATTTTACATCATAAGGGTATTGTTTTATTTATAAAAGAGTCCGTGGGCGTCTTTCATTTTGCTACCATTAGAATCCAAGTTCTTTAAAGATAGATTCTTTATCAAGTATTAACTTGTCAGAAATGTTAGATTTAATGTCTGTATCTGCCTTTGTTTGTTATTGAGATTCTCTTTTACATTCTCACGTAAAAGAATATCATAAATTCGATGGATCATCTTTATTCAAGACGAAATATTTTATTTCACACAGTTTATAATTTATGTTAGAAAATTAAAATATTAAAAAATATTTCTTATAATCTTACAAAATGTCAACTTTATTTATCGTCAATGTTTATCATTCGATCTAATATATAACAGAATTCTTCTAATTGATATTTCTTTTTATGTTTACTTGATGGGTGAAACGATTAAGAATGTATTACATATATTTTTATTTGCAATGAAAAAATTATAAAAAATTTATTGTTATGTTTGTATCGTTTCATTTATATTCTTAATAAAAATTTAATTTTTATTTATAGGATAATTAATCTCTACGTCATAATAAAACTTTGATACTATGATAAATAATCTTGAATGTTTACTACTAAAGTACTTATACAAAAAATTAAGATTTTTATTAGTTCTTAATTATTACATTATTATTAAAACATATTTTTACTTTATATTTAAATAATTTTTGAAAACCAAATTTTAAACCGCCGCTAAATTTTTTTGTATTATTTTTAAATGCAATTTAAAATAATCTGAAAGTTTTTCATAATTTTTTTATTATAAATATAAAAATTATAAAAATAAATGTAATCCTTAATTCACATTTAAATTTATAAAAAATATCAGTTTACAGAAAAAGAATAACGCTGGAAGGATAAAGGCAATACCGAGAAGCTATGGACAATACTCGGACACAATGAACAAGAATAAGAAGTAAGGAATTAAATATTAAAGAATTAGAAAGAGCAAATTTCTTTCACCAAAACACCAAATAACAAAACACTTTTTGATATTCCTTGATTATATTATCGAGTTCCCATACGTCGAGATTTAATTTTCTGCTTCTAATTTCCAATCCCTTCTACATTTCTTATTCCCTCCGTCGTGTTTAGATCGAACCACCAATCCCGAAAACAAAATATTTTGTGTATCGCCCTTTGTTCTCTCACCCAGCATAAGTAGAGTGAGGTCGGATACGGCCAGACTGAAGAGGTAGTAGTTGGTGGCGGTCTGCATGGATGCGTTCCGTATGATGACCGTGCACGTGGCCACATTGCCGAAGACGCCAGTGATGAAGATCACCACGTAGGCGATCGTGAGGGGTATCACCAGTCTCAGGGGTAGATATTTCGGTCCCAGCACCCTGCTCAGGTATTCGGCCTCGGTTAGGTTGCTCAGATCCCAGTCCCGCCAGAAATCGAGCGTACCATTTTCGTCCTCGCTCGACTCCATGCTCGTCGACGTCCTCGCGGAGGATATCACCCGCTGATTCGACTCATCGCGACGATATCTTCGTGTATGCACATTTCGATATCACGTCTCCGTATCGTGCGCGCAAAAAACGGAGAAACGTCATCCCGAATCTCCGATAACCCGAGTCGAGTCTCTCCTCCTCTATCGATGGTTCCGTTAATGGGTCACCCACTTACAACGATACGGCTTTCTGCTCATGCAGAATTCTCCCCCGAGACAATGAGGGAAGGAGATTGCGAAAAACGAATAGGATAACAATCACTCATATGTCATTAGCCTTCTCAATCGGATTTCGCATACGTCGAAATTGGATTGCACTTTGAGCGCAATATTCGTATTAGCCCTTCGAGGACAATCCCGCGAGATGGCAAATCGAATAAATGGTAAACTAACGTAAAAACGTGGACACTCGTTTATTGCTGTTTGACGAAATAAACGTTCCCTGTTCCCGTTCGCATTTTGCGATTAATCATTTCGCGCTCGATTTTCACTCGAATTTTCGCTGCCAATTAGAGAGTTCCGTGCAGGAATTATAATTAGAATTTAATTGAAATTAGATTGTAATTATAATTGCACTCGAGAGATCGATAGGCGAATGTCACACTGGTCGGTCGCCGTTTAAATATTTACGTAAGGCTTCAATCCTCGACCGGCTATCACAGTATTGTCGTATATCGTTCGCAGTTCCACTTTAATTCTTGCGTGTATTTTTTTTAAATGTTTTTTTTTTTTTTTTTTTATTTCCGCGCACTCTCGAATTTCGGCGACTCGATGAAACCGCAATACAACCGGACAATTTGCAATATCGCAGTGATCGAACTCCACTTTCCAATCTGCTTTAAACGAAACTACGAGCTCCGCTCGCTCGCTCGCTCTGAAAGACGTGCTGTTTACAATTAGCGCTCGCGAAATGTCAGAACGACACTGACTCTGCTCGAAAAGCACACGGATGTTGATTATTTCGAGCGAAGCACGTGTCTTTACGTGTTATGTAAGGTCACCGATCGACCGTTTTCGCTCGTCATTGGCGCTCTTTCCCGACATATTGGAACGATCAGATGCAGATCGTGAGGTAGAAATCGTTGGAACGGGCTGTTCTCTCATCCGCGATAGGACGTCACCGAGTACGAACTACGCAATGATCTCGATAATACCGTCGCAGACACCTGTCTGTCCATAGATTCCGCTGATAGCGAGCTTTCTTCGACGTAGCGTCGAGTCAGATCAATCGGATCTCTTTTTGAAAATCGTGATTTGGAACTCCACAGAAAATCTCTGCATCACTGATCAGCACCGTTTCGATACGATCATATGCCCCGTTTCAGAGGAAATTTCTTTTAGAAAAGAATTCCTCGTCGAGATAGCCTTCAAAAACACAATCTCCTCGAGAAAGATAAATGAATTTAATAAACGAATTTTAATTGACGATTATTATTTTTCTTAAGAGAAAACTTTTCTGAAACCACGCGTTTTGCCAGTATCTTTAGTATTAAGCTGTCGAATCTTTTTGAAACAAATTATCCAATAAAAGGTATGTTTTTAGAAAAAGATTTTTCCATGTAACTTCAATAATATTTTCGTTAATATTTATACTAAGTTTAATTCACTCTTAAGAAAAGTATATAAAGTCGATACTCGCATAAAATTAAAATATCTTTAATTTTTGAAGTTAGAAGTTTAGAAACTTTTTAATTTAAAAACTTAAACATTTTTTAATTTAATTTTTGTGATATTATAATATGTCGAAATAACTAGTATTATTATTCAATTGTTGCCTTTTCTCGTTAAATTTTTTTCCACACGTTACGGGGGAGGGTTGAAGAGGGGAAAAAATGACTTTCATATTACCGGTATTTGTGCAATATTTCTCTTTTTCTATTTTTCCATGTTTGCTCACGTCAAAGGGAGTTAGTTGAGCTGAAGCCATTAAATCATCCCCTTATCTCTACAGGAATGATTTCTTAAGTTCAAATAAATCGTTTTCATCGTTAACGTCTTTCTGATACAACTTCTCTGCATATAAACGGAACATTCGTCGCATGGATTTTGCATTCAACACTATATATGTTTATCCTCTTCTGAAGATAAATAAAAAGTAAGAGGAAGATTTTATGTTACACTGCGGAAATACTCTAGACGAACGGAAGAGGAATATCTTTCAGACAGGAAGGAACAATGGAGTTATCAACGATTCTATTTCGTTGCACCGCATCCCTAAGAAATATTCCCAAGTTTCGAATACGTCATTCCATATATCTGCAAAGTCCATATCTGCAAAGTTCCATATATCCGTAGAGATTTGTTAATAATTTTATTCATACATTGGCCTTGTTTAATTTAAAATTTTGCCACACATATATGATTGTCTCCACTTTATTGAACATGACAAAGTAAAATTAAACATCTTAAATTGTTTTAATAATTAAGAAACAAGTCTATAAATTCTTACGAAAAAAGTTATTTTTTTTTTTTTTCATTGAAAAATAAAAATTGGAATTAATTTGGAAAAGTTAATTTAACTTCTAAAGTTTTTAGTTTCTAAAGTTAAGAACTTACTGTATTGAACCAATCCCTTTTCTTTCTCTCTCTTCCTTAGAGTCTTTCTGTTTATAGCAAATCTATAAATCCCCTTACACGATAAGAAAAATGGATAGCGGCAGTTCTTTGTCATTAAGGAAACTTGAGCATTATCCCTGATGTAAAGAGAAACGGTTTTGTACCGCAAGTTTGTTTCAACTAAAGTGGATGAGTATATTTTGGCGAAACTTTTCTGACAGACGTGGCAAAAAGTGCGACGTAACTTTTCTGAAATCGTTGATTACAGAATTGAGTTTATTATAAAGAACAATTGTTAGAATAATAATTCAATATAGAATTAATTATCCAATGTAGAAAACTTGATGAAAAACTGTCAAGTATGTAAGCGCGCTTTAGATTTTTCAGATTTCGTTTACAACTAATAACTCACCCTTTGACTTCAATTTCCCCAATTCTCCGAGATGAAGTAATCCTCTTGACAAGTAAGCAGCTTTAAGGTTGTTCAACAACATCGAGCCGCTTATTTATTGAAAAATAATACTAATAAACGAATTTTATAAACTATAAGAGATAATAAAATTACATGCTTAGCTCATTGTAAAAAAAATTTTTATTTTGACTTGGATAACTATAATTTGAAAAGAATTTTCATGCTTTGTAAAAAGTATACACCCAATTAAATTTTACAAAAATTCTAAATAGAACAGAAATCAAGTAACATTAAACTATTTGATTGAAAATAATGAAGTTTGCTAACTGTAGGATATAATAAAGAATAAAATCTGAATGCTTGTTATAAAAGAAGCTATTTTAATTTAAAAAACCATAAACTGAAAAGAATTTTCATGTTTTTTTATAGGAAGTATATATTGAATTAAGTTTTAGATAAGACAGAAAACCAAGTTTGATATTATATAATGTTTTATAATGCAAAAATAATGTTTTATTATTAAATACTATATATACATAATAAACTTGCTTTTTAACAAATTACAAGATTATATATATATATATATATATATATATATATATATATATATTTTTATATCATAAAGAGGAAAGTCTGTCATTTTCAATTAATCAGATTCACTGGAATCTGAATCACTTGTACTGTCTGCATTCTGATTAGTGGGACACCTATTTGTATTTACAAAAAGTTCTTCGTCGTCACATGTAGCATAATTTGTTACTATCGAATGTCCATTCCTTTTTGGATTTTCATCGAATTCCGGCGGCCAACAATTATGTGCGCGATACCATTTTATATGATCCTAAATGCATGTATTTATACACATATTAATAAAAGATAAAAGTATTATTTTTAATGCTTACAAAAGACTTAATTTGAATATGTGTATTATTTCTCACACAATTATATTGATATTTAAATATTTCTGTGAAATGTATACAGTAAGCAGAAAAATAATTACAAAAATGATATTACTAAATACAAAATTATTATTAGAAATTACCTTTGTAAGTATCTTAACAATTTCGCCCTTAACTTTCTTGCCTTCTTTGATTGGCTCGATAACAATGTAATCACCTCTTTTCACCCAGATATTTTGCCTGAATTTGGTAGGCATCGAGACGATGTACTGTTCTCCGGTGGGAGTGACGACTTCGTGAAGATTGTGACCACGGGCTTGAACAATTCGTACGATGCTTTGCGAATTTGTAGGAAGGCTCATATCATCGAGTTCTTGATAAACATATTTACGCTTTGTTGCTGCAGACGACATTATAATCTGTAAAATTAAATTAAAAATATAAGTTTCATTTTTCTTCTTTATCAATTTTCCACTTGTTTAAATATTATAAATATGTAATACAAAACTTTACGTTTTTAAATATTGTGATACGAAAATATGATCTCATAATTTCCGCTTAATTAGTCTTTTGAGAAACCGGTGGTGATTTTTCAGTAGTTGAATCTGATTCAGTAGTTGAATCTTTAACTTTGCGGCTTTTCACGTCGTGCCAAGAGCCTAGCGAACCACCGGATTTCTCCAAAGCAGTCCAGATATCTAAACTCTCGCCGGGCGGTATTTCATATCCAATCTGTAAGCCATGAGGATTTGACGGGGTTTTGCAATCGTGAGCAGACTCTTTGCGGAGGACGGTGTCGACTTCTACCGAGGCGAAGAACGCCACTGACATGGGTAGGTCTCTCATGCCTAATCTAGAAGCGCAGAACGATCTCGTTATCAAATTGGTCACGTGCATGGCCAGCGCAGCGTTGTATTTGTATCTGGAAGAAACCAGATACCTCACTTCATCGTGAAATGACAGGCAGAATCTAGCATTATCTTTCATTAACCATCTCATGGACACCAGCATTAAATGCAAAAAATCTACCGCGCCACTCTGCACTACCCAATTGATCTTAGTGGGCAGAAACTTATCATCGTCATGGGTATTGGTGATCTCAAGAGCGCGGCTTAATCTGGCGTTGAGGAATGGCGTGACCGGATGTTTGCTACCGGCAATCTGCTCCAATCGATTGAACATGGCTGATTCCGAGCCATCCGCCCACTCGTTTTTCTGGAACATATCCTGCAATGCTTTACCATGCATCTTTGCCAACTGATACGCCTGAGAGAACGTATAGGGGACATCCTTTAAGTCATCGTTGACGAATTCGGCTTTCAGCCGAAATACCTTCTTACCCTTGGTGAGAGCGAACATTTTACGGGACTTGAAGGTAGCTTCGGTGTCCGTCATCGACGGATTGAATTGCTTTAATAGTCGTTCAGCGAATTTCTGTCCGGCACCATAGATTCGAGCGTAATTGATAACCTTGGCATGGTCGCGTGAAATTCCGATGGCTTTAGCCGTGACGCTGTGCATATCAGTGCCGTTGGACTTGGTACCAATTAATGTCATCCAACCAAAAGGCGTCGCTCCATGAATACGCTTATAGTAAGCGTCTCCGATGATCGAGGCGATCCACAACTCTTGACTGTCAACGTCGGCACCGACAATATTGTATCCCGGCGGGGCTTGAACCATACATCTGAGTTCAGAACCGATCCGTTCGTTGTGCGCGTTAGATGCTGTCATCCACGTAGGTTCCACGGCACGACGCGTTAACGTACCGGAAACGACTACCTGTGGTATAATAGCACCGTAACGCATGTGTTGCTTCGCCTTTTTAATGCTGCTGGGCAGAGAACGATCGTCCAACCATATTACCAGTTGCGACATGATTCTATCGCGATTGTTTCGCCAGTAAGACAGCATACGGGCGATCTTTAGTACCTCCGCGGCGCTGACATCTAGACCGGCGAGTACATTCTCGGAGAATTTGTTGAGGAAGTCCTTAGCAAGCGGATTGCCGACGTTGTAATTGACGCCGTTCTTATGTGGTAATTTGAAGAAGTAACAGCAATTGTCGATGTTGACGTTGCACCATGTGCCAGTGCCCTTGTACGCTTCGTTGTACGGTTCATTCCGCTTCTTTTTGAATCGCCAGAATTCTATTTTATGAAGGTCATTCTGCACATCGGTATTCAAGGTGGCCATCGTATCATCAGAAATATCCCTGGACGAATTGGATGCTGGCAAGGGACACTGTGCCAAAAGATTTTTTAATGGAAGTTTAGTTTCAATATCAAGATTGTCGGTGTAAGGTACCAAAATTCCCCAACCGTGGTCTTTTATGTAATGCAACGGATACTTCTCCCATGTTAGATTCAACAGTTTTGGAACTACCTGCATAGAAGTGCTAATATTCTGCGGACCTGGCGCCCAATCCTCATCGTTTTGCTTGGGACAAAGTTTTCTGTACCACGCTGGATATCCCGGCATATGCGGCATTCTGGCTGGCAATAAATGCCTAGTTTCCTCCAAATATGCAAATTCTTTTGCTAGAGGATCCTCCTCCTCGTCTTCGTTATCTAAATATTTATTAATACTCGATTGCTCTCGCGTTTCTTCCATTACGTTTGTCTCTACATCAGATTTTACTTTGGGGTTAGATGCTTTTTTCTTCATTTTAATTTCCTGTGTGCTCCAATCCTGATCCCACATCCATAAGTCTTCCTTGTATTTCTCATCATGCATGAGATGACAAACAGCATCGGCTCTTTTTGCGAGAGTGAATTTCGCTTCGTAATTTAAATCGTCAAAAGTTGATTCCGATTCTTCCAAATATCTTTGCCAGTTTGAATTCACAGGCAAGTATGCTGAGCCGAGCTCCAACATTCCAGCTAAAGTAACTGGATGAGGGAATCTTTCCTCAAAGAGTGGGTATAGTTTGCATAATACATTGTGAGTAGCAACTACATCAGAAGCACAGTAAGACATCAACATATTGAAATTATCTCTAATATCTTTGATAGTACCTTCAACGAACAGATCTCTTGCCTCTTTACTTATCTCATAGCCACAATATAGTTTATGTACTTCCGTTAAACTATTCAATGAAGTACTAGATTGCCAGATCTCTTTCTCTGTATCTACTTTTTTAGATAATAATAACGATCTTTGATAGCTGTTCAGACCACTCACACACATATGCAATGACATAGTGTCAAGGAAACGAGTTCCTGTACAATTAAGCCAATACTGCTCTTTAATTCTACTCCTATCATATGACACGTTATGACCTACAATAATCTTTGGCTTCTTTTGATGCTGATTCAATCTATATCCATCTTCTTTTTGGCTGCTTTCCATAGGAACAAGCATACTCGGTGTGAACTGTGTATCAAACGTTTGACTGATGTTTTGCACCAATGAATTTGATACCCAACCATACCAGGCCTTATTGCTAACTGCAGTAGCTAGGGTAGGCAAAGGACCCTGTTTCATACAAACTTCAACGTCGAAAATTACACCATCTTCCAATGGATAATCTACATTTTCCACTGTACCATCTGTTCCATATCTAGTCCATCCTACCTTAAAGAGCCATTGCTTTGGCATCTTAGGAATATCTTTTATAATTTCGTTTATGATTTTTAAATATGGCTTGGTTTGAGCTTTTCCAATGTTATAAAAATGCTCCTCTATATTTCTGCCTTTTAAAGCTGGTAGTTTCAAGTTCACATCCGGCAATCTGATTGCATCTTCTATATTTATACCATATGTAGCTAAATTCTCTTTTATGTTGTTGATTTCCTCCTTAGAGATACAGTCTTCTTTATCATCCTTTTGAAACAATTGTTTGTGCAATGCTTCAGGCAGCATCTGCATATTTATCTCATTAACTCTAACATTATCTCTCTTAGAATTCATATCTAAATTAACATTGATATTATTTTCTGATTCCTTTAATTCCTGAGTGCTATTTTGATATGATTGGTTTGATAATCCAGTTGCTTGCATGATAGTATGAGTTTTTGCATTTTTGGAATCTATGTCTGAATTTACATCCTGCTCTATCTTCGGCTCATTTGGCACTCCCTCAAATGTTGTAAATAACTTGTAGGAACCGTCTTCACGGTTAACGGGCAAATTTTGTATTACAGGTGAATTGTAAACAAAGTTTGTGGCAGTTCTGCTTTTAGAAGTTACGTGCTCTCGATTGGGTTCTATGCTTTCAACATTCTTCAGATGCATCCTTTTCCACCGAGTCTTTTTGGAAATTCGGACACCATCCTGCGCATCCGTGCATTTATGCCGAATGCAAATGTTAATCAAGCGAATCCTTAACCTCATCTTATTGCCTCAGTTTCCATTTGAATACCTCATGGCTATAACGAGACACGTGCTTCGACAGCCCAGGCTATCGAAGCCGCGCACATTATGAAAAAATATTCCCTTGGAAATTTTAATGAAAGAAAAAATGAAATCTTACCTGACCACCTTTAAACCGAGTTTCGAGTTCTTCTTTATAGATATAACGACACGATATACTCCATAAAGTTTATATATTTTGATATATGATGAAACAAATATCAAGATGCATTTATAGACACATCAAACACGCTTTAGACCGATGTTCTGTGTAACCAGAGAGAAACTCACTATAGCGCAAAAATCTGCCGTTATAATAGATAATAAACATAATAGATAATAGATAATAAACTGAACAGCGTATTAATTAAACGCGCACTCATTGTAGAGTGAGAGGAACACTTGGTTCTGGGAGCGTCCCGTTTGACCACGTTGCAATTAGACACAGCCACTTACAGCAACCGATGACTGGAGATTTTCTATTGGATCAACCAATCAAATAATTTTATTTTAAATTGGCCAATCGGCAACGTGGGCAATCGGGCGCCACCCCTTGGCTCTCTATGTTTTATCTCTCTTGTTAGTATGTCATTAGTAATTTTGTTTCCCTCCAGAATTCTTGCAATATAACAAAACAACATAATAACAATATAATAATATGATATAATATAACAAAAAAGTCGGCATCTATTCAGTAAAAATAATGTGAGATTATTATTATGATTATGATTATAATTATTTAAAGATGGTTTTAAAATATTTTTTTATATAACATTACGAACATTCATAACGAATTTGGTGATGTATATTTGATTCCAGTGGTTAATAATCATTTCAAGAGAAATGGAGCAAATTTACTGGAAGTCCGCCATTATAGAATAATCTTTTGAGCGGGATATTTAACTTTTTTAGTTATATTTATATATGTATATCTTTTTAAATTACTTATCATGCTTATTCACAGAATCTATTTCAATATTCGAAAAATATTAGAAATATTAGAAACTTTTTACATACATATTTTATTTGCATCTGTTGAATTCTTAAAAATTAAATCTTAAAAATTATATAGAAATAAATAAATGCGATCATTTTAGGATAATAATAAGTATATATAATATGTGTGTGTGTGTGTGTGTGTGTGTGTGTGTGTGTGTGTGTGTGGTGTGTGTAATAGAAATATTTATTTGTAATTACAAAACGAATTAATATTAATCGAAGTTAATTGTGGAACATAACGTTTTCTTTGGGGTCAAGTTTAATGAATGAAATTCCGATTAAAATAAATTGTGAGTCGGGTCTGGTCTAAATCTAACTCGTACATATCGATTCTCGTATCGTGACCGCGACGACATCTCGGCATTCTCGGCGTCCGCCAGTTTATTGTGTTCATCATGGCTTCGACGGGTTAGTGAGCCTGGCGGAATCGCCGTTTAATTTATGTTTTAATTAACTTATCGTCAGCGATGGTGGAGCGTGGCATAGACGGGAAATCATCCGTCTTACGCTTCACGTTTTCGCGTCTGCTTGACATGCCGGCGAGATTTACTTTCGCATTTTCCGTCGTGCGCACTCATCAAGGCTGACTTAGCTCGGCGCCGATGTTTACATTCGTTACGATCGCGACTCTTACTGATAGCTTCCTCCTCGTTTTCAGAATCTCTGGTATGTGACATCCTCGATTTGAGCGGCCAGGGCCTCAAGAAGCTCAGCCGCTGTCCCTCGGACGCTGACATTAGCACGCTGATCATAGACGACAATGATCTGCAGCGGCTCGATAATCTCGATTCTTACCACAGAATTACGAAGGTAATACGTGCGAGAGAATCTCATAGATTTTGCACGTGATTGATCGTTCATCAGAATTCTATAATGAAATCTAATGACCTTCACTCCACTGACTTCTGAGCTCGATTTCTTCATTACATTATTCTCAGCAATGTCTTTGCGAGAAAATTGAAAACTGCAGATGTTATATAAAATTTTGATTAGGAAAATTAATAACGCGGAATTACAGCATTTCAATCTGCAATATATAATATAAAGTTATAAATATAAGTTCTTTATATAAATCAACAAAGTATTTTATACTAGAAATAAGAATAGCATTTTTATAATTAGAGCTAGATTTTGGAAATGTCTAAATTATTTTTGAATTTACTTATACATAAATTTAATAGGCTGTTGGCCAAAATCAGAATTATATTCTTTTAATACCTTGATAATAGATGTAATAATATTGATTAAAAATTAAATATTGAAATCTAGCTGTTACTGTAAAAATATTCATATATATATATATATATATATATATATATATATATATATATCTCCAATGAGATATATACATATATATTCCAATATAAAAATAATTTATTTTACAAATGTAATAAAGATAACTTGTATTAAAATATAATAGCGCTTTATAATTCTATCACTTTCAGCTTTCGATAATCAGAAATCAATTACTACGGATGTATGGTGTATCAAAGTTACATAATCTCGTTACCCTCAATTTAGCAAACAATGGTATTCTGACAATAGAAGGTATCAAGGACATGACTAATTTGCAAACTCTCTGTTTAGCGGGTAATAATATCAAGGTATGATATATGTTAGATTAAAAGGATCAATTGCATAAATGTAACATGTAACATTTTTTTATGTAATAATGGTTACAGTCTATTGAACATCTGCATACAAATATCAAATTGGAACACCTGGACTTGTCTGAAAATAGCATTAGCCATATTTCAGACATATCTTATCTGCGAAATTTGAAGGTACATTGTTATGTTTGTCATATTTGCTAAAGATGTGCGAATCAAGGATTTTTTATAACGAATTGAATTAAATCTTATTTTTACTTTCGAATCTAATAGTTAAATGATGTAACTTTTAATTAACATATTCTTATAAAATAATTCAGTACAAGATTGTCAATATAATTTATATTTAAATCCTTTAGATTTGAAATTTCCAAATGTGAAAATTTTAGATTCAAATTAAAGAGGTTCAAATTGGAATGGAAATTTCATCCTATATATATTCGATATATTTCATTTTTGAATAGTTCACACATCTCTAGTTTGTGCAAAATTATTATGCGGCCATAATTGAATGACCACGTAATAATTTTGCACAAACTTTATTGATTTGTGATTTTATTTGATGCATCGATCGGTCTTTTGTATTTTTGTAAGATGAGTAATATTTTAGGAACTTTTTTTGCATAATAATCGCATAATAACACTACGCCAGTGTGAGCGCTACTTGCCTACATCCCTGGAAACATTCACGCTGGCAAATAACAATATTACTGATTTAAATGAAATGTCGCACTTGGCTAATTTAAAAAACCTGGTCAACTTCTCAATTGCTAACAATCCGTGTGTCAGTATGACAGGTAACAGTATGTATCCTTTTCGAAAACACGCGCTCACGTTATTATTCCATTATTCCATATTCTAGAAATTAGCATTTCTCTCGGTGTTATTTCTCATTATTAATTATAGCTAGAAAGACTTTTATATACTGATATTATAACGTTCTATCTTTTTAATTGTCAGAAGCATTAATTTTTGCCGATTAAATACAGCTTTTGCAGTTATTAGATATAAGGAAATTAGTCTATATTAATTGTAGCAATAGCATATTATTCTTAACAAACATCTGTAGTGGGTTTGATTATCGGCCTTTTGTTATTAATTGGTGTATGAGCTTGAAATCAATCGACGGTTATGCGGTCGATCCTATTGAAAGGTGGGTTCTTCAGAAATATATTTTTACTTGATTAAAATATACATGTCACATATAAAAAGTTAATCCATCGAATGAATATCCGACGATCGAAACTGATTGGCAATAACTCACTTTACTTAGCTTGAAAGCAGAGTGGCTGTATTCTCAAGGACGGGGTAGACAATTCCGTGTTGGTGAACACGCCTTACTTGCTCAATACCTTGCATCTGTCTGTCCGCTCTCGGGCGAGTCCTTAGAAAACGAGACAGACAGAAAACTTAGACTTATACTGAGCAAAGCTCAACATCATCAACAGCAATTGAATCAGCAGAGCGATACCGGAAGCGTGCACAGCTTGAGTAGCGTGGCAATGAGTTCTTCCCCAGCCGCTAGACGTAGACTTAGCCATAACAGGACAAATTCTCCCAGACGACCTAGTGAGTCCGATGAATCCATTGTTACTTTTTTTTTTTCTTTTGTGTGTAGTGCCATACCGAGGACTCTGGAGTTCTTTTTTTCCGAGGATTCTTAGACTCATATTTACTCATAGTTGCGACGAGAGAACTAGATTTCAGTAGTGATCTAGATTTTCCAGTTGTCAAGTTCTTCAGTAGACACATCCTAGTTATGATCTGTTTTCTCTAGTGCCAATGTTGACATACTATGAAGATAGATACTTACAATCACCAAAATTTTATGAAGCAAAATACTGTGTCTGCCATATTCCTTGCAAAGGTATCCAAGGTCATATTGAGGATTTATCATATCGAATAAAACTATACAGCAGGAATGTGCAAGAATCTGAAGGCGTTTGCATCTTTTAAAATTCGTGACTAATTAAAAAACTTATATGTTTTATTTAATAAAGTCATTGTATTGTTATACAATAATGCAAACTAAATTGAACGAGAAAATTTAGATAATTGACATACACACACACGCGCGCGCTTTTCCATGCGCGCGCGCGCGCGCGTACACACACACACACACACACACACACACACACAGCATTCAATATTTATACGTGCACGCGTTGTGTGCGTGTGTTGAAACCTATGTATGATGTATATATATATATATATATATATATATATATATACGTATGTACATACATATGTATGTATGAAAATTCATTGCATTAACATTAAGTATGTATAATTTTATTATATCTTTATTATTACATTTTTCGTATCTCTTATATATTTTATTTTTAACAAATATTAATCAATTATTTACATATCTAATAAATCATAAAAGAATTTATTGATTTAGATTCATGCACCTTCTTATAGCTCTCTCATGCATAGTCTTCTAAGCGATTGCTTCTTTAGGCTTATAGTGCAAACAATCATTGGCCAATGAAAGCAGTTTAAATATCAATACAGAGGCGCTATACTTAGAGAAAACTTGATTAGCATATTAGCATAGGACGATTTGGAGAAATTTTTTCACATCTTTTCTTTGAATAGCATAGAATTTTTATTTTTATTAGACTATATATTATTTGCATGCTTTTGCTAGCGGTGCTAGCATCAGAAACTTTCCAAGCACATAAATGAATCTTGTATAAATGATGCAATTCTGTTTATCGCATGATAAATATTAATTATAACATTAAAAATATTTTGCCAGCTTCTTCGAGGAATTTGAAGATGAAATCGCCAGACCGAATGGTTTCGAGTTGTCATACCGACGCTATGGTATCTTCGTGTCATGGTTTATTAAGCGGCGATCATGATACAAATCTGATGACCCAAAGTTTAGATCCTAATATGCTCTCCGGCACACTGAGCAACAAAATGTCAAACAACAGTTTTCAGGATATGGAAGGTAAGACAGTTACATAATTAAGTGAATCGGATATAATCAGATTAGAATAAAATATATCTTTATTTCTGTTCAGAGACGTCGAGTCCTTTGCAAGCAGCTACGAAATTAGTGCCGGTACCAGAGTCTCTGATGAGTCCAGATTTTCGTCCGCCGTCTGGTCTTTCGCGAATTTTACCGAAGACTCCGACGCCAAGTAAATTAAACTCTCCCTGTCAAATCACAATACCCGGTAAACCATCCATGGACGGCGACGGAAAAGCAATTCCTATCATAAACACCGTAAATCCAATGGCAAAAATGAATCTAAGCGCTATAAAGGCGAACGCTCTCGTGAAAAGTAGTTCCGCGACAAATTGCAGCGTCGACAAATTGAGGCCGAATATAGCTAAACCGATCGTAACATATGCTAATAGCAAGTGTCCGCACAGCGTAAAAATTAATAATTACGTTCAAAGCAAGACCTTGCCAGCGAAGAAGAATACAAGGAGTCCTAATTTAGCCAGGAATATACAGCGACCAAAAAGCGCGAACGAGAGACTTAAAAGCAACTTGAACAAGGATGAAAAAGATGGCGATACTGGAATTCAGAGTAGCGACGAGGATAGCGAAGTATGTCAAGCGAAATTGGATAGCATTCGGCATAGGGCTATTCAAAGAAGACAAGAAGACAGTAATAAAGGTAAGTTGTCTAAAATATCTTAACATTAGATATAGTATTAATAATAATACTGAGACAGAGAACAGTTATTTTTCATCATTTCTATTTTTTAAATTAATCGATATCTTTTTTTATATTAAAGATTTTAGAAATTTTTCATTAATTACTGTTTTTATTCTGGAATATTAAAGTCAGAATATCTAAATTCTATTTTTGATTTCTACATCAGTAAAAAGTATTAATTTAAAAAAATATTTGAAAATTTAGAAATAGTAAAAAATGACCTTTCGATACTTCTAGTATTAATGAATATTTTATCTATGACGAAACCCAATCAATATTTTCTTATGTTGTCAGATCAAGATCAAACTGAGAAAGCTGCTATTTGTATTCAAAGAATGTGGCGAGGCTATCATACCAGGAACCTTAATAGAAAAGCCACTAGTATATTAAAAACAATCGACATGATAAGAACGAATAAATACATTCAGTAAGACTTCATTTTCTTCGTGCGTAATGTTTTATTTATTACATAAAATGTGTATATATATATATGTGTGTATGTGTATGAACTATTTTTTAGGAAATTGTCGACAGATATGGAAGCCACGAGAACTGCTCTCGAGAGCGAGCATAAATTACAGTTATTGCAGATGCAAGCGATTAATGCGTTATGGAAAAAAGTGGTTAGCCTGCAACCGGGTGGCAATCGAGAAAATACCTTTAGTGATACGGATAATACTCTGCAACCAAACGCAGATGTAGTTAATAATCTTGCGCAAACGTGTAATCTGCTTCATACTCAGGCAAGTTTTTAGACAAATTTTCTAAATCATCGGTGAATTAAAATCTACCGAGTAAATTCTTTGATTTGTTTTTGATACTTATTGTTTTTGATTTATTTTTTGATTATTATTTCTTATCTAAACATCTTTGTCTATACATACTTATTTATTTTTCTAGATTTTTTTTGCAAAAGAGTCCGTGATTCCATTTTTCTGATATTTCACATGTTTTGTTACTAGGTTCAACAATTGCAGGATTCGATGACAGAAATAAAACGTTGCATGTCTAGCATGAAGCCAAAACCCGCCCTTGTCGATAATGGTGTCGCTACTCAAACGGAAATATCCGCTGTACATACACCGGCAGGCGAGGAAAACACGTTTCCCTATGGACGTCCTAATAGACCACAAAGTTTGCCGATACATCAGACGATACACGAGGGAAACGAGAACAAAAGTTTCGCATCTAATCTAGTAGACAGTGTGCTGAAGAAAGTATCACAGTCTACGGACACAACGGACGACGAAGTCAATACAGATATTTTGAATTCAAACGAAAATCCCGAGGTGTTAAATTTGAATGAGAATCCCGAGATGTTCAAGAGTTGTGAAGAGATAATAGAATCTGATCTTAAGGAGGCGGTTGAGAATGAGGCGGATGATTATGAAAATATAATCGAGAATGCAGCAATAGACGGAGAGGTATGCGAGGAAGCATTATGTAAAGAACTGCATAATTTGATCGAAACAGAAAATGGCGCAGAAGCTTATGGGAATTGCGAGAATAACGCGGTTAATGGGGATGACAAAGAAGTCTGCTAAATGAACGAATTGACTTCGTTGAATAAAATTTTCCGCACCATATGCCTTGTGAGTAACGCAGTCACGGTAAGACGGTATGTGCGAAGTGAGAGAAAGTCTACAAAATGTCTACAAAATGCTCACTGTAAATAACAAAAAAGTAATTTTACTCGTAATTGATATTATAAAACGCGGGATTTAATTTTAATGCAAACGGTTTTATTGTACGAAGAAGGATAATGTTCCAATTTCATAATAACAAGCTGCCATTCTAACAGAATAAAATATCCATATAGTTTTAAGAAAGCAGATTGATGAACAGTATACATGATAGCAGCGAAATTATGTCAATGATTACAAAAGATCTGTCAGCTTGTGCAATTTTTATTTAGATTATAAAGTGTATTTCATGAAACAGTCACGTTATTTGTGCATTATCATAAGGAATTTCAAAAATTTTCCGTCCGATTATTGACGGTAGCACGTACATTTACATAAAACGTAACATATTTTACCAAACTGGCCATTGAAGAACCATTCCTAAAGCATTCCGTTCATTTTACCTATTACACTTTTACCTGAATAGAAATTAAGCTCAATAAAATTTCACATTGTCCCAGGAAATCATATTTAATATTTTGCAAAAAATTAATTTTTTCTTTAAAACATTTGCACAAAATGTGGTTATCTACAGTTTATTTCATTTAGTTTCTCATATAATTATATTACATGAGATATAGTTATATTTATTTATTTATTTATTCGTCCGTATATGCAAACAAGCATTAAATATAGTAAATATATCAAAGTATTGAGAAAGAATAGCGGAAATATGATTGAATCTAGTCAATATAGAATAGCTTTTACATTTAGATATTGTAGATATTTATTCCAGAATTGTTATATAGATATTACTCAATGTTATGGAAATAAACATCGCAAACTATTAATTTCAACCTATTACATCGTTAAATAGTACTATTTATGTCATACGAAAGAGATGTAATCACAATTCTGTAATTATTAGTTCCACGATTATCGATTATTTATGTGTGACAAATAATCTGATTAAACAATTTAATATTCTGCAAATTCTCTTGTCTACACGCGAGCTTAATAAATTAATATAATACAGCTACAGCTACAGCGTATTTTATACAATCGAATTTCCGTATTTTTATTCTCAACTGCTTTTTCTTTGCACTATTCATGTTGCTTCAAATTTGGTACGTGGCTACGCATAAAATTAAAATATTGTACACATATAAAAGTTTCAAATTGAATTTGGAGTTAAAATAAAATAAAATAAAAAAAAAAACAGATTCGACTGATGAAATTTTGTTTATTTTAATATATTGTCAAAAAATTTTATGAGTTATTAGAAAAATATATTAGCAAAAGGTACTAAATATAATTACAATGTTCTGAAAAAAAGTTATTTTACTCGTGTAAATTGTGTATTTTAATATTGGAAATCGTCAAAATTCGAATTCGCAATTATATTTTATTTCAATCATAACTTTTTCATTTTGATTTAATCTTTCTTTCGAAGAAAATTAGTTCGTATCACCTGCTGCAATATATTCTAATAACTTCAGGTTTTAAAGCTTAAATTATCGTGATATATAAAAAGAACACACATAAATCTGCCCAAAAATTATAAAAAAATCATGCGAATTAAATTTCAAAAATGGTTATAAAATAGATTTAAAAAAATAATTTTTCCATATATTTTTACATATATTAAAATTTTTATAAATGATAGATCTAGACTTTCTTGGGTGTATCTGAAGTTAATATTCTTGAAGTCTTTGTTTTAAAATAAATTTATTTTACAAATGTATGACAAAGTAGAAGAATATACTTAGCTTAAATTTATATATTTTCCTAATTTTTCGAAATCCATATGACCAAAACGATTTCTTAATAATAACGCAGATTAAATATATATTTACTCGTAAAATAGGAAAATAGAAACAATTGTTATATTTATTTCATATTCTCTAACTTATTAATTACACACAAGGCATATACATATATTCTATTATTATTTACATTGCATTTTAAATTTATATATCTGTTTTAAGACAATATATACACAGCCCAAGTCACATCTCAAACATACATTATTGCCTGAATATTAAACTTATGAGGTATTTTTCATTTATTGCGCTTTTGATAAAACTATATTTAAAAAGCTATATATATATATATATATATATATATGATAAACGGATCAGATAATGAACATCTTGATATATTTTTTTGTTAATAAGTACTATAAGTATTATGACACATACATTGTTACATGACACATTGAAACATGATGTGACAGAATATTGGCATATTGATTTATTAAAAAGTGAAAAAAATTAAATTATTAAATAATTAATTCATTTCTCTTTCCACTTGCATTAATGAGAATATGTATCCAATTTTTTCATCGATTTTATTTTAATCTTTACCGGATAATTCAAGAAATGATAATTTAATTATTTAATCTACATCGAATAAAGTTACGTGATTTATTGCCCAATCTAATAATATCTAAAAAATAATAATTATTTATATTAAAATTATAATATATGTATATATATATATATATATATATATATATATAATATATAACAAATATAAATAGAATGAATATATAACGAATATATATAAATTCATATATATATATATATATATATATATATATATATATATATACATAAATTTTGAAAACACATTTAATGAAACATTTTCCTATACGTTATTTTTTCAAATTTTAAATAAGAGTTTTCCATCTGTTTTACTTTTTTTATTTCCTGCAAGATAGCCTTGTTGTCAGGACACAGATCGAACGCCTGAAGAAGATCTTTTAATCCTAATTTATATTCGTTCAAGTGAATGTAAGCTTGTGCTCTTCGAAAAAACGCTTTACCATTTGTATTATCCATTTGCAGAACCTGAATCAAACAGTATGTTAAAGCATAATGCAATACTTTTGACAAATTTCTCACGGAATATTAACTTACTTCATCGCAGAGATCTATGGCTTGACGATATTTTTTTTGCTTTATATGTACAGCTGCTAAATTAAGTAGTAAAACTAACTTGAGATCTATCAGCGAGGCATAAAATGTATCTGGCATGTTTTCCTGTTGATTCATCCAAGAGTAATACCGTAATGCTTTCTTATACTTTCTACCAGCGTCTACAAAGTTCTGCTTTGCGAAATACTCATTTCCGGAATCTTTTATTTTTCTTATTACTTCTTCCATAAACTTGTGCTAAAAACAAACCAAATTAACTTACAATGCTATGCCTAAGCAATAATTTTCAGGATACACGAGTGACAATTTACACTTAATTTGTTGACTTGATTAGTATAATTCCAGTCTTCTGGCCACGGCGTATAAATATCCTCAGATCCATCATTCTCTTCTAATCCCCAAGATCCATTTCTTTTTAATTCTCCACAATCAACTATATTTATTTTCTAAACAAACCAAATGTGAAGCTAGATGATTACTACAAATCTAGGCGTTATATCTTCATACCTTAAGAAATACATAATATCTTACTTTACTTGGAATATCCTTTTCAGTCTGCACTTGATTGATTTCTAACACTGCACCCATGCCTTTTATAACTTTTCCAAATACTACATTAGTGTTGTCCAGATGTATAGATGGTTGAACAGTAATAATAAATTGGGAACTGTTTGTATTCGACTTGCCCTCATTCACCATGCTAAGGAGTCCAGGACAATTGTGCTTCAGTGTGAAGTTCTCATCATCAAAGTAAGGACCATATATACTTTCTCCGCCAGTACCGTCGAAATTGACAATATCTCCACCTTGGATCATAAACTGTGAAACAACTGCGACAATACAAAAAATATACGCAAGATTATCATGATTAAACAAATTAAATTCTAGTTTAATCAGTCATAAAAAGATTAATCGGATACTACAGTAAATCTGCTAGAATAGGTTTTGCAAAGTATCTATTACAAATTTTGTCAAAAAGAATGTCAATAGAAACATAACAGAATACTACTAATAGAATATGATGTCAGATTGACTGCACAAACTGAAAACAAAATCTGTTTTGTAATAGTTTAAATAATGTATTTATCTTTAGACCCTTATAAAACAACAGATTCTGGTGGATTATCGCTGACAATCTGTTATCAGATTTCAGCAAGCTTAATGTGGACACAGATAATACTTTTTTGTTATTGCAAGTTTCTGAACAAATTTGTTATCAATCTGTTGACATATCGTGAATAGAAAATAGTTTCTGCTGCAGTTTTTTAGAATCGTGCCTATCGGCCAAGTGGAATGACAACAAAACTAGCATAAAATTATATCGCGCAGCAAAGAATCACAGAGAAAGAATCTTGGGAATCTCGTACCCTTGTGGAAGACGCTTCCTTTGTAGTGTAACTTCTCGGCCTTCGTCCCGGCGCCCTTCTCGCCGGTGCACAACGCGCGGAAATTCTCCGCAGTCCGTGGCACCACATCCTTGTACAGTTCTATGACAATTCTTCCCACTGGAAAACAATGGGGACGTGAGTCTCGCCGTTTCCGTTCCGGAGGATAACCTCGCGCGAGAAATACCTTTCTCGGAGTCGATCGCGACGTCCAGGAAAACTAAAGGATTATCCTTGTTGGTGTGCGCCTCGAGCTCATCCTTTTTCTCGGAATACCTCATATTTCCTTTTCGATCGCACAATCGCCACGCTGGAATCTCCCGTCTGTCAAAACCGTTCCGAGTCTGCGTGAATATCAGCGAACGTCACCAACTCGCGAACCTTGCCTTGCCTGCGCGACAAACAACGCCATGATTAATTCCGTCTTGTTATTCTCTAACAACCGGTTAATTTTAAGCCCATTTCTATTTTAAGCCCGACGCGGACTAATTTTAATCTTATTTTCTTTTTTAACTTTTTTACTTTTTAATTTCTTTCGCTAATAATTAAAGAGATAAACAAGTAAATTAAGCCAAGATTAAAGTCAATTTACATCGATAGAAATGGATATTGAAAAACTACATCTTTTTATTTTATTCATTCACGATGACTGCCGATCCGATAGCTCGTCCCTGAAGTAAATATTTTGTGCTGAAATTCTCTTTCAATTGATTAAATATTTCATTATTGTTTCACAATTTTTTATTACAGTATATGTATAAATTTCTTTATATATATATATATATATATTTTACAGTATTACATTAAATTTCTTAAAAAAAATTTTTAAGATATGTTCGGTAATTTTTCAATTAATTTTCATTTCACTTTTCACCAATTTTAGTGTAGCATACTTGTCCTTAAGAAATTCAATGTAATATTATGGCATATAAGGAAAAGTTAAAGAATACTATTCTTCGAAATATTATATATTATTTTTCTTTTCAAAAAAATTCCAAAATTTCAAAATTGCCAATTTAAAAAGTATAATTTTGTATCATATATATTATAAATTTTCTACACTAGCAGTGAATTTTAGAATATAACTGGCATTAAAATAATAAAAAAAATGTATTAAAGAAGTTAATTACATATATATTGATTAGTTTTACCTCTGTGTTTTACTTGCAAGCGAGAGAGAAAATTCAAATGCTTATTGAATATAAAATGAAGTGAGCTGAAATTCTGAAATAAATTTAAAAATGAAGAAACTGTCGAAATTTGATATGCTTAATAATATAATTAAAATTATATCTTGTACAGAGAACTCAGCCAGATAAATGAATCCGGATAGATCGTAAGAGCAGAATTGAAAATATTTTTCGGAAAATATATACGAGTTTCTGAATTTGAATGTAGATGTTAATTTGTTTCCAGAAAAATTTTTAAATTGAAATCGAACATTTAACACTGAGATATAGCGACAAAGTAATCATACACAAAAACAATTCGTGTTTCTTTTTATTTAACAGACAAAATTATTAGGAAATTGATTATTCTCAAGGTTTAATGATATTTTAATAATGATTTATAAATAATGATTTAATAATGTTTATATTTTAATAATGTTTATAATATAAGTATAAAATCTTAACAAAAATTTGATATAAAACTTTTTTCCGTTCTCGAATGAGAAAAAAGCCACTTTATATAAAATGCTGTTTTTAATTATTTTAAAACAAATAAATAAAATTGTATTCTCAAAATATTTTATCATTATTTAATAATATTTATATGTTTGAAAAAAAAAGATAGGTCCCACCGAGATTTGAACTCGGATCGCTGGATTCAGAGTCCAGAGTGCTAACCATTACACCATGGGACCTCTTTTGTACAGTTATAACAGACTGTCCACATTTTATATATTTAGCAAAGATTTAAACCCTACTTAGTAGAGATTTGAACCTTTTTGAGAATAGAAACTCCATTCAGCGGAATTTCAAACGCCATTCATAATTATGTCATTAAAAAAAGAATAAAACATTATGCATATATCATTTCATTTGTTATATATTAACATTCCATATATATATATATATATTCCATATATATTTTTCAATTACGGATTTCTTTAAAAAAAAAAAACACTTTATTTGACACTTTATTATAAAATTTAACATTTTTGTATTTGATCAATATTAATGACTTCATTTTTCAATATCGGAGCAGTATTGTACAATAATAATTATGAAATGTTATAAGAAATGCGGTATTAGGAAAAAAAAAAAAAACGATCGCAAAAAGTAAAACGATAACAGGATCATGGGAATGAATAAAAGGAATATAAAATTCGAAATGCCTGTTTCTTTCTGTTTTATCGTCATGATAAGTATAACAATGAAATTTCTCACAGAATAACGTATAACCGTATATCGCTTTATAATATAATAAATTTTAATACATATACATAATATTTGTTACTTTTTACTTATAACTCAGAATTCTTTCTCGATGAGAATTCTTGCTATGTGTATATATATAAATTATAATACTATATAAACAAGCAGAATATATATTAATATACTTATCATATTTAGTAAAAGTAGTCAATCTCTAGAAGCTTTCTCTAATACTAGAATATATTATGTACTATTAGATAAATCTTTTGTTTATCAATTATTTGGAAATAATAACAAATCGTATATTCCATTTTTTCACGCGACTCATTTTGACTTGTCGACTTTTGCACAAATTGCAATTTGACATGCGCTCTACACATTTACGTCTCTCCAGCGATCTGCATTCAAATGAACAACGCTTAAAAATGAACAAGATCATTGACTCAAAGCATTGTTCGTATTATTTTGAGCAATAAAAATGTATATTTCATTTTTCCTATAGCCTATTACATCCATAGGACATCACATAAAATAGCATTTGTATGTCTTCCATGTGTATGTGTGTGCGAAAAACGGGTTTGGTACTTTTTTTCTTTGCATTTATATCCTTTTCACACAACAAATTTGGCAAATTGTTTAACAAATCCTCGTTTTCGTTCTATATAGATACGATTGATAGATATTACGATCTACATGATATTCTCCCTTAAGAAAAAGTCGATTATATATATTATACAAATATGACCCCACATAGAAATGCTGTTTGCTCTAAAGCCAAGTTGAATAAAGAAAAAAAAGGTGCAGATTCAAGTTTTTTAATAGAAAAAAAGTAGACGTTCCTGTGCGCTTCCGGATAATAATCTCCAACCACGTTTGATATTTAGATATTGAATAATGGCACGTACACAAATTAGAACTCCTGAAAGACAAATAGTATATTTTAATGATTGTCTTAATTTTTTTAATTAAATTTTATAAATGTTATACGTACCGAATGCCATTATCAACCACCACAACCATGAGTTCTCTCGTGAAGCCAAATCAGTCGAATGTTTAACAATGAGCGTCCACTTTGTCAGAGATAATCCGAAACCGGCTAATGCACCGTAACGAGAGGCGATAGTGTGACAGAAACACATTAATAACAAAAATCCAATCCAGTTGAATAGAAATGCAACTATAACAAATAAATATTTGTTATATTTTATAATGAATATAAATAGCTGTACACAAAAATTGAACTTTTATAATATAAAGATGAGCTACCGAGAAACGCTGTGAAGAACATAAAATCAGTGCCAAGTAGCCCGCTTTCCGGATCTCCCTCTGCAGCTTCAGTGTCTATAGCCAATATTGTCAGAGGCTGTTGTGGAGGTCTAATATTTCCTGACTGTAAAGGAAATATTTATATTTCCTTAAAAATATAAAACATTTGATAAAAAAAAAAATTTAAAAAAAGATGTATACATAAAGTTGGATAAACGGTAGAATCAAATTATTTAAGTATAAGAAATTATTTAAGTATAAGAAATTATTTAAGTATAAGTTGGAAATATATATAGAATAAAATTTTTTCTTATATAATACTAATTTTAATACAATAATTTCAATACTTCATTAATTAATAAATGCCATTATTAAAATTGTTATATGTTATAAAGTAATATTATTCATAACAGTATTAAAATAATTATGTGTAATGAAATTTGTTAAGTTGAAAATTAAGACAAATGCATGATAAATTTTCAAATTTGATTATTTCGAAAACAAACTATTATAGGCAAAGAAATTTTATTGTACATTTCCAATTTATTTTTACTGATGTTGAATAATCTCTTATCTTAGTATCATTTGTCCTAATCATATATATTAAAAATATTTTTTAATGCAAATTATATACCATGTGTACTTGAGGCTGTGGCTCGCCCTGTAAAGTCTTTTCACGCTGGACTTCTTCATAACTGGGTAATTTGGTAGCTACTTCATAAGGGGGTGGCGCAGAAAAGTCTGGTTTCGGAGGTGGGATTTCCTCTCCTTCGGTCTAAATAATTTTGCTGCGTTAATAATTATTTAAACAATACTATGTATCTTACACATTACTCATTTGTCAAAAGTTTGAAGACACACATTATGTTCTCCAGTTAAATTAAAAATAACAAAACCAAAAAGTTAAATATAAACTATTTCTTTTGTATTATATCGATAAAATACTTTTAAAAACTTATTCGTTATTTTTAATTTAATTGAAAGAAGTGCTCCGACCTTTGACAAGTAATACATACATATTAAATAACAATGGATTACCATTCGATTTGTCGTTGTAGCTTGCGCGCCAGCACAGGTGGATGCTCCGGAGTGACCAAGCATGTCGACCTGCATGAACGGCATCGCCACGGTGACCGTGGGAACGTCGTTTTGATTTGACGTCTCGCCACCGGTGTCCGCACTCGGTTGAGGCGGCTGTGGAACAACGCATAGAACAGATTAGACTATACTAACAGATTAGATAAATGTGTACAATTTAACGAGGTATTATTTTAAAACATTCCGCCTGCAATCGAAAAGGACAATCGACGAAAGCTTTCAAAATCGAAACACACTTGATCTTTCGTCGGATCGGTAGATAACGATATCGTCATTCCTTTTTTTTTTTTTTTTGCGCAGAGAAAATGATCAAAACATGACGTCGGATGAGGAGAGTCGTCCAGCGAGCTGAACGAGGCCAACTATGATCGCGCGAAAAAAAATACAGACACTTGCACGAGCAACGTTGTCAACGTCGTCGTCGGCATTGTCAACGTTGTCAATATCGTGGAGGATATTTTCGCGCGAAAAGGAGAAAAGACGAACGTCCGGGAAGCGTACGACGAACTATTCGCGACTCGTCGTGGGTGGACGTACCGTGTTGTGACAAGCGTTACTGTCCATTTCCGGCCAGATTTGCGTGACGCGGCTGGTAGACAGCGCCCGGGATGCAACGACGAAGGGACGATACGCGTTTGCGAGACGCGAGACGCCCTTATTCGAGTCCGAGACAGTAATAAAAAGCGTTCGCAATCGACGCCTGACAGCTGGTAAGTCGTAACCAACGTGATGGCCGACGGTTGTCCTGGAACAACGTCTATCATTCCGCGATCGACGAGTCGCGAATTCCTTTAGACTTCAATCGCATGAGCGGCGATTTGAATCTCCGTTTCCTCCTAGTCCCGTCCATTTCCATTCCTACACGACAAGAGAAATTTGTGAAATCTCGTCGCGTGATATATCCCATATCGGGATATTGCAACTCGAAGATATTCTATAGAGATTTGGATATATGAGAGATAACGTCCGCATTTAAAAGAGTGCAGAAATATCACTGATTTTAATGAAATGTATATGTTATTCCTGAGATATATCTATTGTTGTTTACAATAAAATCTTGAATATCATAGGTAAAAAATATAGAGATTATTATAATTATTTGGATAGTCTGAGAGAATCTTTCTAATAATAATAACTTAATTGGATCCATTTATTTAACATATATATATATCTCTCATATATCTGCATATTAATTAATTTGCATATTAAACGATCGATTAAATTAAATTATGACTCGAACAACACCAAGTTGTCAAGAGATAATTAAAAAAAATGTTCAAATTTTTGTAAAAATAGTTTTAATTAACAACTGTCAAAATTGTTGTCAAATTATTTTTTATCTTTATCTTAATAGCTTTCCATTTGAAGAGGCTGTAAGATAAAGATAAATTCTGTATTTGAGTGGCCCCATCCCGAGAACTTATCTTCAGAAAGTAATCTCATAATAAATAGAACACTCTCCATGTCGTTTATTCTATTCTACGCAATTTTTACTTACGAAAAATAGAATTTCGCCACGTCCATCTAGCGGCAGTGTCACAGATTCTCGTAGAAACGAAAAAGTATCTGTTTTATTTTAAATATCTTTTAAATATCTCTGAGATGTATACATTTGTTATTCGCAGTAAAATATTTTCTGAAATATTTTTTATGGAAATATTTTCATAAATTATACTCATAATATATTGATAGTATTTTAAGGAAATTGAGATATATTTCTTACATTTGCGATTTAGTAGATCCCACAGAGATCTATGGTATATACTGCCCGACGATTGGTCGCTCGGTATTTGCGCGTTGAGAATCGTCCTTAAGACGGGATCCTAGCCACCGGAAATGACGCGTCTAGAAGTGCGAAGCTAATAATCCTAATGATTCTTTCATTACTTTTTTTAACAACGTCGCGATGCGTTAATCGCGAACTGCGAATAATGCAATTTTAACAGCAACGTAATTAAAAAAGGAAACGTCGTTCTTTGCGACATGATCGCTCACTTGACCAACCGTCCGACGACGGCATGGTGGGATTGTCACGAGGGCAGGGAGGGGGACGGCGCGCAGAGAGGGAGCAACTGCGCTCACGTCGTCGCGTATAAACGACGCTCCGCAGGCAAGTCAGTCGTTCGCTGACGTCCGAGGGGGCAGGTTGGTGGTCGATCGTCATCGCGATGTCGGAAGTATTCAAACTAGGTGATCTCGTATGGTGCGTATTGCGAGTGCGCGCGATAACGCGATCGTGTGCTCCGCACGTCCGTATACTAATCTCCCCACGTCTGTCTTTCTGGCTTTCAGGGCGAAGATGAAGGGATTCTCGCCGTGGCCCGGCCGGGTAAGTCGCACCCCCCGCTTCCCCTCCCGCCCGCCCTCCCTCTCGCTCGCTCCGGTCCGTCGTAGCGCGGGCTTGCTCCTCTTCCCGTTACATCCTTCGTGCGCGCGCTCGCTCGCTCGCTCGCGTGTGCAGCTGTCTTCACTTTGGTGGTTTTCGCGCCGCACTCCACCGCTTCGGCGATGCTCGCCGTCGACGCCACTGGCCATGCGGTCCACGACGCATCGCATCGCATCGCATCGCGCCGCACCGCTTAGGAACGCGACGCGGCGCGGCGCTATCTCCCGCCACACCCGACCTTCGAATTCAAATTGGCGCGCAGGCCGTGGAGCTTATAACCTAAATCCCGTTCGTCTCCCTCGTCTCCCCCGACGAGTTTCCCGCGAGACCTCCCCTATTCCTCCCTTCCTCCATCCCAGTCCCAGTTCACCGCGTTTTCGTAACCGTTCCTCTTCGTTGTTGTCGTCACGGGGATTCGACACCTCGCTGTCAGCGAGACTTGAGAATTTGTCCCGCGTAATTCGTCTCCCCCTTCCCGATTGGCGAGCAACATGCGTGACGTCAACGAGCGTCGCGCGATCGTATGTCTGATCCTGAACTTGTCATTTTCTACATTTGAAATAAGATGTACATATTCGATCTCGCGGGTTGGCGAGGAATTGAGTGTAGCAAATGCGACGGATATCTCGCTGTATCCTCTCAAACGCATTTGCGCGGCAATCGCCGATGTGTAACAGGGCCGTATGAAGATCGAGGGGATCCACAATGGGAGTGGGGGAATCCACACGTGCAGAATATGATCCTAGATTCATATTCTATCTTAAATTTAAAGAGAAAGTTCTATTTATCTAATTCCTAGTATCGTATTCTAGTATCATAAATGCATTTGCAAACAAAGAATTATTTTGCAAAAGTATTTGATGAAAATGTACGTTTAACTTGTATTGATGTCTCTTTTAATTCTAAATGATAAAAATGTATTGAAAAATATTTGAAACTTATCCCGGACAACTTGTAAATGAGATAATCGTATGAATATCTTGTTAATTTTCAAACATAAATTCATTTTTTATTTTATATATTTGATATTATTGTTAATATTGTTGTTTTTAAATGGATGATGAATTAAAATTGTTTTGATTCAAAAGATATATATAAAGATTATGTTATTGTTATTGTAATATTGTATACAATGTATATTAATTTTCCAATGACATGTAAAGGTGTCAGTTCCTTCAAAGGACTTAAAAAAACCTGCAAACGCTAAAAAGGGACCAGTACAGTGTATTTTCTTCTTTGGGACAAACAATTAGTAAGTTCTATGGATTGTTTATCTTACTCGTGAAAATGTACTATGATTTATAATTCTCAATACTCTTTTTCTTTTGTAGCGCATGGATAGAGGAATCTCACATTAAACCCTATCAGGAATATAAAGATACTTTAGTGAAATCTAGCAAATCTGGCGCTTTCAAGGATGCAGTGGAAGCTATAGAAGAATTTATCGCCAAAGGAGAGGTGAGCAAAACTGTGCTTAATGCTGCATAATTATTTATAGTTATCTTATAATTATTATGTAATTAAATTATTATGTAATTAAATCAAATGCTTTATAATTGCATTATTAATTTGGTTAAATATTATACTAACGATATTTTATAAATCTAAATTAGTTTAAAATTGAAAGCTTAATATAAAAAAAAATAGTCTATGTACATGTTTTTATTGAAATATCTATTAAAAATAATTAAATTTATTATATTTATATAACAAAATATTTAAGCTTATTCTATTATATATATATATATATATATATATATATATATATATATAAAATATACAAAACATAAAATTCATATATTTATTAAAATATCTATTGAAAATAAATTTCTTGTATGATGCATACTAGGTGTTTGAGGATGGTTTAGATCCGGATTCCTTGTTCGACAGACTCAAAGAGGAAACTTCTGTCGCCGAGAAGAAACCTGTTGTCAAAACGCCAAAGCCGCGCAAGGTCAGTAACGAATCTATCTTGCATTTTTCGACAGCGACTGTTAAAAATGATCTTTATTCTTTTGTTATTGTATTTTGTGTTATAAATGTAAACTGAAAAACTACTGCTACAGGAAGCTGCTGCAAAGACTCCTAAACGGTTAAGCGACGGTGGCACAGGCGATCGTCGACCGGCTAAAAAGCAGCGTAGGGAATCAAGTACCAGCAATAGCAACAGAGTCGGCAGTATCAGTCCTACTATGAATCATTCTACTCCGGCTAGAAAAACAGGCTCGCTTCTAAACAGACCGGCAAATATCGCCAGACCTGTAAGTAATATTGGATATCTTCTTTTATCTTCTTTTATTGATTTAAAAAATTCATTTATTTTATATTGATTATTAACATGATTAAAGTCTAGCAGGTAGACAAAAAGAATAGAATTAAGAATAATAATATACTATTAAAAGGATACTATTAAAAGATGTAAAATCTGATTTCATATTAATACATCAATATTATGCATAATATGAAAAATATGAATTTATTCTTGAATATTTGGTGTTGTATCATCATATTGTGCATTTAATGTTAAATTCTTTTAAATTTTAATTTTATATTAATATCAATGAATATTATGATGCTATTTTTCAAAAGTCCAAAAATCAGGCATTATACACGCGTGAAAGGTTTTAATACTTAGAGATATACGTACACTCAACAAGTATATGAATACACGTATATATACGAAGACACTGCATTTCAGTGCCGTAGTTAGGCATACATCCTGCTACCATCTATTGGTTTCATAACCTTAATGTCAATATAAAATATTTCAAAAATTGTAATTATAAAAATGATTTAAAGAATCTAAAGGACTAGAGTTTATTTGAATAATTAATATTTAAATTATATTTAATTATATCGAACAAGATTTACACCAGTAAGTGCTTTAGATCCAATTTAAAAACTTTGACAATTCTCAAATATGACTTTTTCTAACCCTTTTATTTTTTTATTTTATTTAAGTTTTATGTTAGTATTTATTTTATTTAAGTTTTATGTTAGTATTTGCAACTTGAAAACTTTTTTAATGTTTTATTATTATTATTATTATTATTATTATTATTATTATTTAATCATTAAAATTTTTTATTGTCTGTCATACAAAGAGCTTAATCCTATCTAAATATAAAGTATAAAACAGATTAGAAATAACTGATCCTATACAGCTTAGAAATTTATAAAAACAAAGATTTTTTCAGATATTTATAATTTTAGACTAATATTTTATTTGTTGTACAATACATTTTTTGAACATGTTAACTGATTACAAAACAAAATTTCTGAAGATTTTCGAAAGCTTGAAAAAAAATTTGACATATAACAAATGAAATATTGATAATTATACTTATTGTCATTTAAGGGTGGTATTTAGGTCATTTAAGGGTGGTAATCTTCTTGTTTCAAAATCGTTTTAAGTATCATCTTAAGATATTAATTGATGTATGATATCTTACATCATACATATCTAAGATCCTAAACCTCTTGTTGGAGAGATCTTAAACTAATTTCTAATATCATACAAGGATACAAGGATACAAGGCTTTAAATATAAAACTGACCATATTGAATACCGGCTAAAGTCCATTTTAGTTTCTTTTTTTTTTGAAGGGGGAGGAAGGGAAGGAAAGTCTTATCAATAAATATCGAATATGAATAAGATTTCTTACAGATCTTTTTCTGTTGAAAAATCCTTTTAAAGAATATATTTTTATCGGAATTTTTTAAAAATCTATTTCATTTTTTTAGTGCAACTATTGTACAAAAAATTTAATTAATTTAAATTTATTTTTATTTAAATTAAAATAAATTTTTTTTTTACAAATAAAAATATTGCAAAAGTTGTTAATATTAATATTTTTTATTAGAACTTAATTTTTCGAAAAGGAAGAAAATTTAATAATTAATTTTAATATTAATATTTAATTAAATTAATATTAATATTTAATTAAATTAATTAAATTTAATTTTTTATTATTGATAATAGATTACAAGTCTCTTAATTTGAATTATTTATCTGTCGAGAAAAGTTTAAATTTCATATTAATTGAATCATCTATTACGAGTGAAATTTGTCGTCAAAATATGTTTCAGAAATGATACAGAATTTATAAAGTTATTTCTTTTTTATATAAAAAAAAAATTAATAGTTGCGTATTGTTTCTTTCCCGTAACAAACCTTTACCTTGTTCTCCAGGTCACGCCGCCCTTAGACGTCGAAACGATGTCGCAAACTCTCAAAGAGAAGAATATCCTTCCATCAAATCTGAAATTTGGTTTTCTTGGGCTTGGCATCATGGGCAGTGGTATTGTGAAAAATTTGATCAACAGTGGTCATACCGTGATCGTGTGGAATCGGACGCAGGAAAAGGTATGTACCGATATCTTTTTTTCATTCTTTTTTTTCTATAAAATCGAAAAATATACGCGCAAAATTTATTAATGTCCTGAACGCAGTATATCAATTAAATTAATATCTATTAAAAATTTTTTATTTATTAAAAAAGTAAAAAAATTTTAAACTGTTATATTATTTAACTGTATACTATTTATTTAAAAAAATCGAATGCAGCGATAGAACGAATTAAGAATTAAAAATGAATTAAGAATACGCATTTGATAATTATACGTGTAATCCTTTATTGATTTTAATTTATGCTTTATTATATTGTAATTAATCACGTTTATCCTGGAATGTTTGTTTTTAAATCGCGAACATCAAACCTTGATGAATCGGTACTTGTCATTGTGTTGCCTGAAACAAAATAGGGTTGTTGAAGAAAATTAAAAGTATCGCAATAAACAATAAGATTTATTAACTTGAGAACTATGGTATGAGTTGAGCAGATCGTCAACATCGTCTCGATGGGGAGAAATAACTCGGATTTGTTACCACAAAACGCTTTGTTACAAATGGCTTTAGGTCTTTTACATCGCTCAGTCGTAACATTAAAACAATTTAACCGCTCGGTTTCTTCTAAGTTTCCAACGTGAATAATATTTTGATAGCGGATATAGTAGATCGGTGCCGTTTTCTCGTTGCTGTAGAATGATCTGCAATCCGCAAGTTTACGACGATTTACGTAGAAAATGATACATAGTCGCATTTATTCGTCAGTATCCGTTAGTAATACGTAGAAAATAGGAGACTGTCGACGGGAAGTTCGACAAGATACTTTCAGGCTTGAAATTTTCAAAGTACCTCTTGGCAAATTACACGTAAGATACTTCGAATGGGTTTTCTATGGAGATAGCCCTAAAGAATCACTTGGTTGTTTTTAAATCATCGAAGTTGATGGTACCTCCGTTAATATGAAAACGGCGCTTCAGTGTAAAAAAAGAGTTTGCGCGTTAGACTTTGCTTCTTTGGTAGCCGGTTTCCAAATGTTGAACTGCAACACAAGCGGCTACTTATGTGTCCAATATACGAATATACAATATATCAAGATTTTTAACAATTTTAAGTGACTGGCAAACATAACTTTGTGAAATACTCACTATAAATTTTTATTTTGATTATACATAATTTATTTAGGTTTTTTTAAGGTGATTGAAATTTATATAAACGAGTGCAATTATATATTCGGAATAATTATTACTTTTATAGTTGCGCCGAAGACGTCCCTCTGTTATATACGATTTGTGCAATTTATCGTTTATTATTTATCAAAAAATGTATTGAGTAACATTGCAAACTCCATTCTACATCAATAATTTATATCGCACTGTAGCCTTCAAAAGTTCGTAAATCACAGTGTTTAAAAGATTCATTAAAGTATCGAAGGTATACAGGATGTCCCAAACGAGCAGTCGATAATTTTTCTGGCATATTGATAAAATAAGATAGTTTCTCTCGCTGTTACATCAAGACAAATTCTTATATATAATATTATATATAATAATACGTGCTACAATATATAAATATTTGCTACAAAATTAATTTTTACAGCATTTAATTCCGATGAGAGAGAATAGCGTTCGCGGAATTCTAGATGGAATAAGATCTATGATTTAATTTCTAATTTTCTAATTTCATCTATGATGAAATCTTCAATTTACAGTGGCGTAATTAATCTTTAATGCACTAATATATCTTCGGCTCTTAACAAGAGAGACAATAAAGTCTTCTCTTTCTTTGCTTTATTTGCGAAATTAAAACAAAGTAATGAAAAAAAACACATTTTATTTACACATTTTGATCTGTAGTAATATTTAATTGATAAAAACACTCGATCAACAAAAGATTTATGTTTTAATTTTATTAAAAAAAATTTTTTTTTTGTTTAATTTAAAATATGGTGTTTTTAATTGTTTTTAAAGCACTCGCATTTAATAATAATTATGCCACTGACATAATTAATTAGAACGCAAAAATCTCTGGAAAAATTTCTGGAAAGTAACAACGCGTGATTCCAATTATTTCGGTCTTTGCATACCTCAATCAATGTCATCAATAGCGTTTTTTCGCATCATCAATTTTAATTTGTACGCACTGCACGCGCGTTATCCCTCCTTAAGGCTTCGCGGTTTAAAAATGACATCGTATAAAAAATATACATGCTGGAAGCATAAGTACGAGCGTTCGGTATACGAAGGAACAGAGAAAAGATTCTCTTGCCTAAGATTCGATGTGCCGTGACGAGAAGCTAGCTAGTTAAATTTAACTTCAAATTATTCTCTAAGCGCAGTAGATTTCAAATCTTTCTGATCTTTTTTCACTTTTAAATCTCGAAAAGCCTGTTCTGGCATAATCCGATTGTACAATAGATAATCCATCCGTTTAATTAATGTTAAAAATACGGCGGCTGAACGCATCAATCGGATTTTATTTTTCTGTATAATCTTCTATACAACAATCAGAAATAAGAGAATGATGTAACATTTGGAGGAGTTACAAAACGATATTGATTTCTTCACAGTTGAACGGTTTAATTAAAATCATATATAAGATCAATTATAGATAAGATAATATAACAATAGTAAAAGATTAGAAAACTAAAACTTTTCAATAATCAAAATTCAATAATCAAAATTATATCAAATTAATGATATTGGAAATTAATTCTAAATACTTTCGATGTTAATTACATTTGCACGCGATAGTAATTTCTTTGATAACGAGCATTTAATGTTATCGAGTTGTTTCAAACAAAGAAAGTCAAAAGCATTATTAAATAAGCATTGATATATAAATATGTTAATGTGATATATAAATATGATAATGATACCTTTTTCTGAATTAGATTTCTAATGGATGCCTTTATTGGAATGTGGATATTCTTTCTTTTTTTTTCTTATTTTTTTTTTTTATATATTTGACATACCATCAAGGAAAATTCGTAGCGGATCGATAGGTTTGGCAAGTATTCAAGAAGACTGTATTGTAGGTATTATGATGTGACTCTTATTAGCTCCTTGCAAAATTCTCGAGATATTAAAAATCATTTTCACTTTCTTGAAACTAATCAGACAATTTGATAATCTTCGAAATAATGAATGACTGCCATATCGCAGTAATATGGAAAAGAAAGACACTTGTAAACAAAAAATAATTGTATAAAATGATTTATAGCTTTACCAAAACTTTTTCGACAGATTGACAGAATTATATGAGACAACATCTCTAAATAAACTGCACGATAATGCCCATTTTGATCATATTACAGATGATATCTTATAAGACTCTTGTTTCGTTTCTTTTGATGTCATTTGTGATCAATGTATCAACTGATACACGTATATCGTCTTTGAAAATAAAGTACAAATGAAACGTGCAGAGCCATGAAATATGAATCTGTCTAAATTCTTAATAAAGTTGTGATTTGAGTTTATAATCACAAAGCATTATAGCATAACTTTGTTTGCGATTATTCCAATCAATTCTTCTAAATTAGAGCGGAAACAACCTTCGTTCAACCCTCGTTTAAACTAGTTTAAACACGCGAATATCGACGAGATTTATGAGACCAAGTATAATTAGGTTGATTGATTGTACTATTTGTAGTATAGTACAACTGTTCTAAATAGTTGATCTACGGACAAAGTAGCGGCATATATTTAAAAAGTAAAAAATTTTTTCTTAAAAAATATTTCTTGTGATGAAGCCAGAAATGTTTCCTTAGTAAAAGTTTCTCACGAGCTCTTGAATTTTCCAGAATAAATATTTCAGCGATTAATGTATAATTTCTGTCTAATGATTAGATCTCTAAAACTTAATTGTTTAAAAATGAACATTATTAAAAAATTCTTAACAAATGTCTTATAGATACATATGCGAGAGAAGATGTTATATAGATGAAATTTTAATTTTGATATTTTTTAAATGAAGATTTTTCTGGAATAAGCGTTTCGATTTCTGTTAAACTTAGCATTATATTTTGCAATTGATTAAAGTAAATCCTATTATTCTATTTATAATTAATTGGAATAAGAATTTTTTTGTTTAGCTCATGTACCTTTACGATTTAGTTTTGTTTGTATTTCCATCATATTTTTACACGTTTCAATTGGGAAAGACAACTAAAGACTAAAAATCGCCTGATAATTTTATATATTTGTATTATGAAAATTGTGAGAATTAAAATTGTAATAATTATAGATATTATTTAGTTATAATTGCAGCATACTTATGTATTCTGATTTAATTTCAAGCAGAACTGTATTCAGAATTGTATAGATTTCTGATAATGAATTATCAATTTTGACAAATTTTCTATTGATCCATTTTCTATTGATTCTATTGTTTAATTACGAATATTTAAAAAGTGTAATTTCATATAGCAATAAATATTGCTATACGAAATTACGCGATACAAGTTCAACTTTAACGATATTCTTTTATCAATTACACATATATACTTTTATTAAAAAGTATATATTCTATCTATTGATTCTTCATAGAGTCTATCAAGATTAAGAAGATACGAATAACATAAAAAGATACGAATAACATAATAAAAATAGTATATTTGCCCCAAGATGGAATGAATTGTATTAAAAATCAAGTACAAAGATTCCGTAATCGCTCTCTAACTTTTCACCAAGGAAACGTTGAGCTTCAGCTTCATCAAATTGCCTGATGATCTGTCGATTCCCATTTTAGATTTAGCCCGGACAGATTTCCCTCGACATAGAGTAGGTTTCTCCTTATAATGGCGGGATCGTGTGACTGCATGATTTCTATCATGGTTCTGCTCCGTCTTGCGTATCCCATACGTGATTTCCCCCTCTAGCACGGAGGAAGCATGATAAAACTTTATCTCTCTCGCAACGACGCTGACGCGATCCAAAAATAACAACAACGCTCTCTTGGCCGCGATCATTTTCCTTTCCGTTTCGTTCCGTTCCGTTATTATGATGGTGACTTAATCGTGTCTGTCTACGATCGACAGTGTCATTTACGTAGATGATCGCTATTCACGTGCTTTTCCGTTACTCGCGATGATCTTCTTTTAACATGAAAATTCGCGAAGATACGAAAGAGACGATTAATGAATTCCTAACGAAAGGGCGAACCAAGAATACCTAAATTTAATTTCTCGAAGTTTTACGTCCTTTAATCATTAATTGCTTTGCCAATTTACGTTGAAATGTCCATTGAAAAAATAAATACTACTTTCGATACCTATATCGCACGAACTTTTGTATATAGTAATTCAAAAAGAAGATTTATCTTAATAAATTATAACTATTATTTCTAATGTTTGCATTCTTTCTTCAATATAAAAGTTACAAGAAATTATTTTCTGGAATAATGGAATTTATAAATGAATCGGTTGCATGTAAAGGTGTTATTTCTCATGAACTCATGCATAGCAATTTTTTTTTCTTGTCCCACAGGACAAGTGACTTTAAGTTTAATAAAATCTAAATTTGACAAAGATATGAAATAGAAAATATAAAATTTTAATAAAATTAGTTCTTTTAAAGACAAATTAAATTTTAATACATTTTAAATAAACCCGTTTTATACGATAAAGAATGAATAATATAATTAAATATTTTTACTATGTTTTTAAAATTATTTTATATTATTCTGTAGAATTAATAATTGAATTTTATATTATACTTAATTATATAAAATTGGAACTGATATTCTTATTAATTCTTTTGTGTCATTTGTTAATGGCTTAAATTAGATTGGATAAATTATGGATTATTTATTTACTTTTATGCTATATCCTTCAATTACCGCTCTCATTTTTTTAATTTGGTTATTAAATGATGTTGCGAAAAATATTCTCTCAATGATTAAAGTTTAATTAAAGAGTTCGCATCTTTGCTAATTAGCAGTGAGCTAATTTGCGTAATTAGTAACATCTATTTTTCTGTTTAGCATGCGCGTCTTAAAGAAGAAGTTGCTAAATTGAATTTTCAATATATTTTTCTGCAAAGCATGATTGCAAAATGAAATTTGGATGAGGGATTAAGATGTAGATGCTGTGCGACGATTCGTCAGGATTTATTCAACAAAGGGGTGCATTTTGCAAAACTTGTATAAGACCAGTTTCATTGCAATTGAAATCGTACATACAATTCCTTTCTCTGAAACGGTTTCAAAGATTTAACAGCCAATATAATTTTATATTATTATAATTTCCCTTTTTTCTTTCATTCTCTTTGCAAACAATAAGCCCGAGCGGTTAGAGATATGTTGCTATAATGATTAAAAAATTAAGTACATACGTTTGTTACTTTCTGGTATGTTTCCTTGTTTTTTTTTTCCAATGAGTATATACTATGTCTCGGAGTTTATGAGCTACTATGCTAAACACAAGCCAAAAGAAAAGAGAAAAGAAGAAAGGAAAGAACGCGAGTAATCGGATGCTGATGTTTTTCGCATTTTATTCGTGAGAAAGTCGAGACGTAGAAGAAGAAAGCAATTAAAACAAACGATAACGGGCGAGTTGATCTCGCCACCTCAGTCTTTTGCAATGAGAAGATAATCCGAAGATAATCCGACTTTTTATCATGGGCACTGATACAGGAAACTTTCACGCATGTCTATTTACAGAAGGGTTGAAGACGATTCCTTGGAAATCGCAACCTTAAGATTTGTAGAATTGACACTAGGCGAAGTTACTTTTTCCCCTTGTTGCATCTGCAAGAGGAAATTAATTTAACAGCCGAATTAATGCAGATGCAAAATGTAATTCGCATCTTTCTCTTCTTTTTTTTTTTTTTTTTAATCTTTATCCTCTGGGATGATGACAGTCATCTAAAAACGATGACACTGATGAAAAAGCACACGTTGCTTGATGCGACGGACAGTTTGCAAGGTCAATCATATCATAAGGAGAGTCCTTGGAAACTGTCCGCAATTTTTTTTTTTTTTGTTCTCCTAGATTAGCACACATGCACACACTTTTTCTTACGATCGACAGTCATCGATCTCGGCAGAGGGAGGATCTTCCGTTTCTTGGCACTAACACGAATTCTTCTCGAACTGTCTTCCAGGACATTCTCCTCGATTCAGTCGTACAATTAAAAGCGGAAGAAGTGATCTTCTCGCGATCTTCGTTAATCGGATGCAGGATAGCGTTGACTTTTCCGTTACACACCATTTCTTGTCGGTTATCTGAGAATCTCTTTATCTTTATTTAACTTTTTGTTAACTTAAACGATAGCAGGAATCCATTCTTGGCCACTTTAACGCGCTTTAATTTCTGCCGGCTAAAGTTTAGTCTCGCGTGGAAGATCAGGTAGACTATTGCTAGGTGCTAAAAGTCCCAGGGCTTCTGGAGTTTCTTTACGGAATTCCTTCGCCAAGACCTCCGTACCGTTCGGTCCTTTGAATATTGGTTTGTTGTTCTCGTAGTTCTTATATACGGACAACGTGCTACCATATTCATTGATACACTGCAGCACTGTCGAAGCGGGTAACACTGTAGGAGGTCCCAGAGGTGGTAGCGGTGGACCATTCTCTTCGATGTAATTGATATGAATGCCTTCTATTGTGTGCGGACTGGTTGATGATAATTCAGTCGGCGTGTAGTATTCACTATTGACATCCTCCAAACTCGGTCCTGCCGCCAAATCATCGATCTTCGCCTTGAAGTAGGTGTCCATGCCGTTGAGGTCATCCTTGGTAGGATCGAATATCATGGAGTCACTTTTGCCGCACGAGCCGCTCCGACAATTGTCAAAGTATAGATTCGGCAAGTTCTCCAGCACTTTCGCTAGCGTCTGCTGCTGGTACTTGTAACTCTCGCGCAACCGCAATACTTGATGGGCGCTGAACTTGCGAATCTTGTTTCGTTGGAAGACATAATTCTCGCGTACCCAATTCAACTGGCTCGTGGAGTAGTCTCGTACTCTTTTCACCTGCGAGAAAACAAAATAGACACGATTAGATATTATCTATCATTATCTGTATTATTATATACATGATCTCATTACAATGACGAATGCGTTACATAATTTTTTTTTTCAGTCTTATTACGTCTTCTCTCGACGTAGAGTTGTTTTTATTGATATCGAAATCATCATGACGATATGTTTAATGAATTTTTTGTTATTTTGCACGTAAACAACGTCTTGTCAGATGAAAAATAATAAATGCGATAACAAATTGAGCTGCTAAATTGCGACAAGGACAGTACCGCGCAAAAATTCCCCCGAGGCATTATACCTGATCGTAGTACTGATCTCTCAGGGCAGTCAGATGGCTGGTACCGTAGTCCCGTATATCTCGTATATGCCGCATTTGACCTTCGTAGCTGTCGCGGATCCATTCCACTTGCTGAACGCAGTTGTCTTTAATTCTGTGCACCTGTTGCGTGTAGTTCTCCCTCAGTCTTTCGAGCTGCTGGCTCTTATACTGTTCGATGTTGTCAAGCATCTGGTAGATTTGCTTGGCCCGCGGAGTAGCGCCCACGCGTCTGCAGCACAGGCACCATTTGATACATCCACACCTATGAGCGATTCGCGGAAAGAGTATGTTAATAAGAAGATTGGGAAAAGAATATAGAAAGTCGTCGGAATTGTCAGGTGGAGTTATCGATCGCGTCTTGACCTTCCGCCTGACTCGTTCTACTCATCCAAGTTGACGAACTCTTGACGAACGTCTTATCATTCGAACCGTTAACTGACTCTATTGCTTGACAGTATCGGTCGCGTGAAATACAATGTGTAAAAATATATTTTATTATATATTACGGATATTCACCTCAAGAATAAGTACCGCAACAGTTGTATCATCAATGTCAGCAGAAGAAACGCCGCAGTGCTGATCGCGCCGACAAGGATGCTGAAGATCTTGATATTGTGTAAGGTTATCGGATCCATGTGCAAAGTCACGTAGACGGTCTCGTTGGCGATCGGGTTGAACGCCGTACACTTGTATTTGCCCACATCCTGCCGTAGCAACGTCGCGATGTAAAGGGAACCGTTCTCCAGAACGCGAATGCGGTTGTCATCGACGACCGGCCGATTCGACAACCAGCTGTGCACTTTTGGATGCTCGACGAACACGTCGGGGAATCCTGGATCTGACATCCAATGGAGGACCAGGCCGCTCGGAGTTACCCAAGTCAAGGAGGGTGCAGGATTCCCGCTGAATTCACATTCCAGCAACACCGAACTCAGAAGAAGATACTGCTGAGTTTTGGTAACTCGCAATAGGATCGGCGGACTGCATTTGAGGTAGCTCAATGTTTGTAGCATAGTATTATCAGTCGTGGTGCTGTTTACCTGCTTGTGACCGCATCTAAGTCCGCTCTGAAAAGCTGCGCGCAGATGCGCCCTGCTCTCTGTCCACTTGACGAACCAAAACATGCGGCAATCACAGGCCCACGGATTGCCTTCCAATTGTAGTTCATTCAAGAGCGGTAGATGCGCCACATTTGCCGGCAGGAAGGCCAAGTCATTGTTACGTAGGTCGATTCTACGTAAGGACGGTGTCTCGTTCAGAGTCAACTGGCCGATCTCTCGCAGTGGGCTGTCTGTAATCTCCAGTGTCTCTAGTTCAGCCAGGCCAGCCAGATTATTGTTCCGGAGGTTTTCCAATTTGGTCCCGGATAGCAGAAGAGTTCTTAGCCTGCTAACAGGTCGCCAGATATCACCGGGCAACGACGAGATCGGCAAACGACTTAGATCGAGCCATCGTAGATTGGCGAGGCCTTGAAACGCGGTGTCTGCGAAACGCGCGATTGGATTACCCCCGAGATCGAGATACTCCAAGGCCGTAAGATCGTTGAAAAGGCGACGCGGTAACGCGTCGATCTCGTTGTCAGCGAGATCGAGTACTTTTAATTGCGTCAACCCGGAGAATAATCGCGAGGGCGGCTTTTTTAGCCGATTCCCGGCCAGTCGTAGCTCTCGCAGCTGTTGATTCGGCTGAAAGCTGTGGTCCGGCAGCGAGACCAACCGGTTACCGCTGAGATCGAGCAACACGAGCTCCCTGGCGGAGGCGAACGCCTGATAGGGCAGTACGTAAAGTAGATTCGCCGCCAGACGGATTTCCTGGAGGCGATCCAGATTCTGGAACAGCTGCTGCGGCAGCGCGCCCAGCTGATTCCCGGTGAGGTTCAGGTACTGGAGTTGATGCAATGGATGGAAGACGTCCGACGGCAGGTCGGCCAACCGATTATCACCTAGATCGAGTCGCTCGAGATTTACGGTGGCGCTGAATACGTCGGATTCCAGTCTCTTGACGCCGCTTGACGACCACGTCAGACTTCGCAGCCTGTCGAATTTCTTCAGGACGGTCGCATTCACCTGGACATTTCTTAGAAACGCGCTCGTAATATTCTGCGGCAAGGTGAAATCGTGGGGGAAACTGCGCCCCACGCATACCAGACTGCCACCGTTGTCGTTGGTGGTAGTGGTCGTGCACTCGCACCCATTGGGACATTCTATCTGTTGTAAAGCCAACAACGACGACGACGACGACGACGACGACGACGACGACGACGACGACAACGACGACGCGTTTGCGATCGACAACAGCCTGTCCGAAGGTCCACCCGCGACTCGCACCACCACCGCTACTACTGCGATCAAAAAGACCAACCACCTCAAGCGCGGACCATCACCTCCCTTCGCCATCCGCTTCCGCATTCCTAAGATCTGCAATGTGATGATTTGCACGGATACAGCGATCTCCCATGTCCTAACGGATGAGCTTCCTCGCGAGGAATTCTTTCCGAACTACGGTCCGAATTACGACCGTATCGTTGCTTATTCGACGGTATTGACTCTAGAGACAACTATCGACCGACTAAAGGACAAAGATCTTATTTACTCGCGAACAGACTACGCTTATGCTCTTATTTCTTTATGCTGCGCACCACTACCGGCAGTTAAAATATATATCGATCACTCGACCACGTGTTCGTTGTCACTCTCATCGAGACTAAGAGACTCGCTCTTTTTCATTTTCTACCTACCTGCCGAGAATCACTTCGTTGTGTTCCTCGCAGGCTACCCCGAATACAATGGCTCTGAAGGACAAATGGGGTGGGCAGAAATGCAAAGGAGAGAGAGAGAGAACCGTTGGTGTCTAATCGTTCGCGAGAAATCTGGCGATACGACGTTGAACCTGTCGAAGGTATCTTCCAGGGTGATCGACGATCACGGTATTGCTGGCGGTGACGGGTGACGGTGCGCGTGGATGACGATGTCGGCGGTGTGTCGTCGTCCGTCGGTGCCGTTTCGCGCCGGTTAACATAATTACGCCCGCCGGTACCGTACCGTACCGTGTTTCGCGTGTGGCTTGCACAGGCACCGAGGAGAGCACGCTTCGTATTTCCCCGCGAGGAAATTACCAGTCTAGATCTACGAAAAAGATCAACAATATGAAAACTAACACCGACCGATCTTACGCACGCATCCACGCAAGATGTATACGCAACAACGTTTATTTTCCCCTCCGTCTCTCTCTTTCTTTCTCTCTCTCTCTATCCCTCCTCTATTTCTCCCTTTCTCTCTTTCCCTCTCTTTCCCTATATATCTCCTCCTGTCTTCCCTCGCCTCCTTTATCCTTCCACCGCGCGCGATAACCGTCTCCGTCGGTGTCACCGGCGTCGTGTGCAGCAACGCCGCGGCCGCGCACCACTTGTCACGCGTGTCACATGACACGCTCGTGCATATCGCGCTCCCAGCGGCCGGCCGCGTTCGCCCGCCGCGCGTCAGATGCAAAAACCGACTATGGAGCGGAGCTCCGGCCACGGCTCTACCGAAGCGGGTTCTCTCCTCGTGGCGAGCACCGGTTCGAGCGAGCCGGCAACACCGCCGACTCCCCAGTCGCTCGGCGCCGACGCAGACCTTCCCAGTACGACTCCGCAAGCAGGATGTGAGCGAGAGGCAAACGGAGACAGGGGTGGTATCGAGCGAGCGAGCGAGAAAGAGAGAGAGAGAGAGAGAGAGAGAGAGAGAGAGAGAGAGGAGGGGAAAGGGGACAACTGCTGTGAAAGAGCGGCTTGACGAAAGGCACAGACGAAGCGAGAGAGGTAGGGGGTTTATGTAGAAGGCAGCCCCCTTGGCAACCGCTGTGTTCGGTGAGAGTTTGGGATTTTCTCCCAGACCGGTCTACCAAGAATTCATCGAACGTCCGCCGAGACTTGTTCCATTTAGCACGCATCTTTATGCCCGTGTCATTGGCGCGATGACCGAATCTATTTCAGCATCGTCGGGTCCGTCGATTATCTTGGTGAAGGTGCTTTCATTCTGTCGTCGGGATACCTTCGCTCCATGCCCCCGTCTGCGAGCTATCGCGATATCGCGATTAACGGGCCAAAATAGTTTCAAGTTCAGTGCCAAATTAATTGTCTAGCATTTGCTAAAAGATCCCAGTGATCGACAAAATTGCGTTTTAATCTTGATTAAAAAACTCGCTCTATCATTATCGATATTTTATCATCTTTGATAATCTTATTATCATCGCGATAGAAATCTGGGAGAAATCTGTTGAAAATTAATCAAGTCACATCCGAAAATTTCTAGTCAAGGAGTTTATAATGGAAAATAAGAATTTTTTTTTTTTTTTTTTTTTTTTTTTAATCACAACATAAAGAAACAGGTAAGATTGTAGGATTCCGAAGAAAAACAACTTTTAGAACTTAGACTCCAGAATAAATTTAAAATCGGAAAAGAAAGATTTCCAGTCGGGGTGTGAATAGCATATCCCAGTTAGGGACATAGAATTGTAAATACAGAACTTCTAGAGCTCGTCTATAATGAAAAATGTCTAGAATATGTAAGATTCTAGAGAGAGATTCCGTTTTACGTAAATAGTCGCTGCATACGGTACAAACGTACTCCGTACTTAATATTTTACAAAGCGATCCGTTTTCGAAATGAAAGACAATGCGCCTTGTCACGATCGTTCAACGAAGACAAATGCAAGGAAGATAAAGAAACTTTCGACACTCGCTGTGCTAACGGTCAGCTTGGCCTTGAGTCTGCGGGACCTTAAACTTTGATTCTCACTAATGGAACCGGTCGTGCAGACGGTAGAATTTCACGAGCATCCGGACCAGAGGATGCTCCCACGCTCTCGCTCGCGTTTAATCAAATCTATCTATCTCGCCACGGTGCCTCGACGTCTAGCCGTCGTGTAAACCTTTCTAGAAAGCGTCGATTCTTCAAGAAGTCAATCATTCTGACCCAAGAGACCCACGATTAAATAAAAGTTTGAAGTTTCACACATTTTGACATTATAAAATACTGAGAAAAGAAGAGAAAGAGAGATCTGTCTTTCTAGATATTAATTATTTTTATTAAAATTTAAATTATTTAAAATTATTTATTTAAAAAAGTTACATGCCGAATTTAAATTTCTATTAATGATCTCGCTTATTAGACTTACTTCTCTCATTTACTTTTTGTCTTTTTTTTTTTTTTTTTTTTTTTTTTTGATTCTAGGAAAAGATGAAAATGATAAATCGAGATTTTTGAAAATTAATCCACGTTGGTTGTGAGATGGATATCAGCAGTATTTTTAATATTATAATATATAATATTGTTAGAAACAATTTGATTATATATGATTTTGTAATATTACTGCTTGGCGTGCCAAATATCTAATTCATATACGCATTATGAACGTAAATAGACATACTTGCACTTCTAACCGCGAACAAAAAGTATCAAGTCTCGTCGCTATAATTTGCGTAATCGAACTATGAACATCGTGACAGAGTCCAGCTGTCTGAAATATAATCGCGATGACGTAAGCGTGAAACGAATGCGTTTTCACTTTTACTTAAACGAACGCCGCTACGTTTTCCCTGTGAAATCTCCTCGCTCGTTCGTTCTAACGATTTAATCTCGCCTCGCGAGAAGACGATATAGTTTTCGTCGACGAGGAATTTATAAAAATTTTACGTATGGGGATTCGGAGGTTTCCACAGAGCCATTTATCCGTTCGCTGCCATTTCGTCGATTTCTACCTGAACGGTGAAAAATGTAACGTGGCGTATATTTGAGCGATGCACGCGGGATGGAGGCGGGTGTTAGGTCTCTCTCTCTCTCTCTCTCTCTGTCTCTGTCTCTGTCTGTCTGTGTCTCTCTCTCTCTCTCTCTCTCTCTCTCTCTCTCTCCCTCCCACGGTGCGATATCGATCCATGACCCAACTTTGTTCCTCGCTTTTGCCAGGCGACATACGAGCCATTTAGAGTCGAATCGGAAACATCGTTCAACGCTGTTCCCATGGTCGGGCAGAGGCTTAGGATAAACGTAAACCCGAAATTGATTTAGGAAAACTTCTCGAGAATTAATGACCCGATATGCTAAACAAGAGCGAATCTAATCTTCCGCCGCTTTGAAATATCCTCTCTTTGGAAAATGCTAACAAGCGCGCTGCAAAATGTGATAAATCTTAATCGCTTAGTTTTTGACCGTCCGAAGAATTTTGAGGCTTTTTTCCATCGGGACGGGAACGCAGCACTCTCTCGCAACGCGTAAACATCTTATTATTAATTTCGCCATAAAAGGCAATTATGTAATAGACGCTAGATTTACAAATAATCGGTCCGATAACGAAACCGTATGCAGATTTATATCACTTTGTAAACCGGCTGTGGCGGCTCGTTAATTGCGCACAATGATAGCGCGCGAGAAAAACAATTTCGCGGGCGAATCAATGAGGACGAACGTCGCCGACGAACGTGTGCGTTTACGGTATGTAGCGTTGCTACATTTATTTAGTTATTGCGCGAATCAAGAGCAATCATTTGTCAATAAGCCTCGCCACCAACCGCGATTTCTGTGTCTGTCTGTCTGTCACCGGGAGCGGGTTATCTCCCGTGCCAGGCGCGTTTCACGAATAATCGAAGCTATTCCGCTCCCGTTAATAGATTCACCTTCTCCGTCAGTGCACATAACGAAGGTCAATAATCCGATAAAACTATTTATGTGTCGGACGAGGAATTCGACGATAGCACGTGTTATTGGAACGTCGATTGTCCTTATGCAAATCAATCATCGCGGCGAAGTCGCGCCGCGTATGCCGCGATATCACCGTTTATTTGTTATTTTAATAAAAGGCTTATGCAAACGCAGTTCCGATTTCAGTGTCCGCGAAATTGCGACCATTACGGAAAATCGATGGCCATAACCGATTCGGAAATATTTGACTTCAATACAATTTTTCTCAATTCCAACACAGGTTTTTATTTAAATATTTTTTTTTGTTGGTTTAATTTAACGTTCGATGACATTTTTATAATTTGAGATTAATACTAGAAATACTGAGCAGTCAGTTCTGACCGTTCCTATTTTTTTTTTTTCTTTCTTTTTTAATTTGATATTTTTTTGCTTCGTATTGAAGATACGAATTTTCTAACTTTTCATCAACCAATTGTTCTCTTTATTCTGATGGAATATTGAAATCAGCAGAATTTTAAAGTTGATGCCTGCATAAAAAAGTAATAATTGAAAAGAAGAAATAGAAATGGTCGAAAGTGATCGCTTGGTACTGTTAATGTTAATTTCATGCATTGTTTATTTTAAAATTCTAATTCCATTAAAATACATTCTAAAATGCAGCACTAATTGGTTCCTCTATATGGAATAGCGAATTATTCTCACGTCGTAACTGCGCGATAATCTGCGCAACGGTACCACCATCTGCATCTTGAAAACACATTTTACCTGCACGTAATTGGCTACCACGATACAGTCCGAGTCATTTGCGGAAGATATTACGTCACTCGCCTGGTTGCACCTGGTATTGTTCTGATCTGCACTATAGATTTCCGTCTCGCGCGTCTCTTCGACAGACGAATTATTTCGTATAATGAAGAAACGTTTCACATTTGTACGTTCTAAAAAAACGCGAGTTCTAGAGTCCATGTGTATTTTTAGCGATATGTAATTAGTTTTTTTTTTTTTTATTTACGATCCAATGGAAACTCCCGCGGCGTGTCGGCCGGTCTCCTTCTTTATTACGGAAACGACAAAGCAACTCTAAGTGCACGCTAACGTTATCAAGATTTAAGTGCGTTTTAATCTTACGTCGCACTCAAGGCTAATGATGTTTGCAATGTGACCTGCGTCATTTTGAGGATAAATGCCTCGTGCGCGCATTTCCATCAAATATGTAGCGACGCTCTCTTAGATTAATGCGCGACGTTTGCGGGGTGAATTAATGGGCAACCTTCGACCTATTCGTACAACATGGAAAAGAACTTAAACTTAATGAGCTAATCGTGCTATTGTTCATCCGGCATCGATCGGTTATGAGTGTCGCTGTCGCTCGGCGTTATCCGCAGAATGATAAATATTTTCATTCACGGTTGTACAGTGACTTTATTACGTGTGTATATAAGCTCTGTTCATTAACAGGATAAACAGGTACTTATAAAAGACAGAAGTGTGATAAGTGACGATGATAGACAAGGAAAGATTCTTTCGCAGTTAGGTCTTTTTTTTTTTTTTTTAATTTTGTTCATGCAAATTTCCCGGAGATTTTTCTCGGCGTTTGTCTCGCTTATTGTATTTTCGGAATTGTGTGTCTTCTTCTTTAAGATTACTTCTAAGAGATTAAGATTATACTTTAGAAAATTCTGAGGCTGATTCTTAATTTACATTGACTTTGCATTACCGGTACCTTATTCCCCTATATTGACTCTTGAATTATTAAAATTTCATGCACACAAAAAATAATTTTGTTGAAGCATTTAAAAACATCATTAGTCCTTTTTTCTTATTATTATAATTATTGTATTTAAAAATTTATTTAGCATTCTATATAATTCTATATAATTTAATTAATCTATATAATTCTATATATTTCTATATAATTATTCCGACAGCTGCTTAACAAATTATTTTCAGATACAGATCTAAAAATAATTTTATCAAGCTATATTATCATATAGAATGTTTAATGACACTACAAAAAACTCTGATAATAATCACTTTGAACAATTTACATAATTATCCTGACGATTCAAAAAAAATTATTTTCAGATCTGAATTTGGCCAAAATACCAAATACAACAAAACTGTTCTTTCTGTGGGTATTTTCAAATATTTGAAGACGAATTACCACCGTTAATTACCAGTTTTTCTTTCGGTGCTTCGCACCTATCCATGAATGTTGAAGGAAAGGACTTGCAGGTATTCAGTAAACCTGCTGTCCACTTGTCTAAACTGTCACGCTCATTTATTCCTCAGTGTGGCCTTGGGCATCGACCATCATCGTCGCCGACGACATATAATTTCGACCATGCCACAACGGTCTGTAAAAACCGATCGGAGAAGGCAAGAAATGCCGTCGCGAAAGGGCATCGTGAACCTGAATGGTACTATTTCAAGGCGAAACTTGTAGGGACATTGTGCAAGGGACATTGACAATCGATAGTAACATTAGTAATTAATAAATGCCGCGAAACGACCGATTAAAGATGAATAAATTACATTTATTGTTTCCGAGAAATATAGCGAACGATTATTATTAGCTATTTATTTTTGATTCCGTATTTCCGTAGAATTCATTTCAATTCTACTGCAAACTGTTTCGAATCTCTTATTATTATCATCTGTTGGAGCATTTTGTTTATTATTACTGCGAGATTTTCGAGAATCCATAAAAGGATATTATAGGAATTACTCAGACGAAAAAGCTATTATCGAGATTTCAATTCAAGAGGATCCTGTTTCTCAGCGTAGAATTGATGATGTACAAAAGGTCGAGGAATCCTCGAGGTAACCCAATGTCGGCCAAACCAGATCGCGGCCGCAAGATATTCGGGCCGGGCACATGGCTGCGTATTCTAGTTACCTAATAATAAAATCAGGTCTGGCCTTGATTGACAAAGTTTTGTAGGTTACGGGAAGACCGCGCGAAAATCCGCTTCTCTCTCCTTCCCTGTCCTTGCCAACATAGTCATCGTCGGTCATGGTCAGGGGGAGGAGGTTCTGAAGGATAGGGTTATTCTGTTTTTTCGTTTTGGTATCGCATTTTTTTTCCTCGCTTCTCTTTTCTCTCTTTTTCTTTTTTTTTTGTAATTTCTGTCCTTGTCCAAATCTTTTCTCTCTTGCGTTGCGATGGCTCTCTGTAAAAACGTCATTTATATGGTGCTTTTACATAGTTTTATGAGTTTCGTATTGATCTTCCGACTTTCGTTTCTTTTTCATTATGCACAAAAATGCGGAAATCATAGAGCTTCCTGAAAAGAGTAAAGAGAAGACTATTTCGATGAAAGAAGTCACTTTACTTTCGAAACCTATTCTTCTCTCCCTCAAGAGAATTTTATTGGCTGGTGTTCTGTCATAATTTTTCAATTTTCTTCATTAAATAGCTATTTTACAAAAAAAAAAAAGAAAGAAAAAAACAATCGGATATACAAAGAATGATTTTGTTGAAATATTTAAAATTTGATCCGATATAGATTTGAAAATAATTTTCTTGTCAAAATAATTATATATGTAACACTTAAGTATGATGATAATGTTGTAAAAATTGTTTATGTTCTAATAATCGATTTGAACGTCCTAATTATTCTGATGACTCGATAAATATCTTATTCTTTTTGAGTTGGGTCGATTGTAGAGTAGAGAGCTTCGTAGATAACATTTAGTTCCAAAAGTGCTGAAAAGAATGCCAGAAGAGAAATTACTTCTTTCCGAGCGTCTGTTTCATTGTCTTTTCTATATTTATCTCTACGGCTCTCTCTCTCTCTCTCTCTCTCTCTCTCTCTCTCTGTCTCTCTTTGTCTCTTTATGTCTCTCGTTATCCAGATAAAATGGAAACCTCTACCGTCGACGATATCGAGGAATTTTAAAGCGACTGATCTCAATGCTTAAATATTTCAGGAATGATCGTGAGAGACATTTTCTTGAAAAACAAGAAATTAGCAATCGCAAACTTTTTAAATTTGACGAATTTGATTTCTAGATATAATTCATTAACAATAATTTTTAAAATAACCATTCTAATCAGTCCGTTAATTATGTTATGTAATATCGGATCTTCCCAAATAGGAGCGGCGGCACAAATAACTCGAGGAATTGTTTCCGAAAGATCACGCGCCGCTTTTGGCAACGCGTTGCATAATTCATCAAATGTTGAAAGCACGTTTACCCCAGGAAACTACAAGATCACTTCCTGCGCGTGTTACGTAACGACGATAGAAGTAGAAGTGAGGGATCCTTTCGACGGAGAGGAAGGTGACGTCGAGGAGGAATCGATTGCATCTAGAGCGTCTCATGAAAACTTCATTGCCTACGGCACGATAAAAAAAACCTTCTTCCGGTGGAAGAAAATTGTGTGCCATAATCGTGAATTAGGCATTTCTGCTTCGCTGCTCGCCGAATCTGAACGCGCGATCTTCGCCGTTACATCCGGAGGCACCTCTCGTCCCCATAATTTCGAGGTAATCCCTTGGGCAGAGCACAAAATGGCGGCACTTAGTAATTATAAAAATAAAGATGGTAGAGTTAGTAGAGGAACAGATGATTAATGATGGTAACCATGTCATCGAACGTTGCTTACTTCACGCTCTTAATAAAAGCGCCGATATCAATATTTTATTTTTAATAAATGGAAATTAGGACATTCAATTTTTTTCAAAGTAGAGTATTAAAACGATCCTACTCAGCGTAAGTGTGCGTATAAAAAAGCTTTAAACCATCTCTTTTCGAACGACGTGAAGTCGGTCGCATTAATTTTAGGCGCGAGTCGACGACTCTCAGCAACCTCCCACGCTCCGCCCATGAAAAAAAATATATATCAATTACGTAACGCGCTGAAAGGCGTTGCCGAAAGCAAGAGAGCCGGAGAAGGAGAGCAACAGTTTCCATACGCTCGTATATCAAAGTGCACTCTCTCGCGCAGGGAGAGGAAAATGAGGAGAAATGTATGTCTTCGAGCCGGGGCAATGCAACGTCGCACGAATAGGCCGTTGCATATCGTGTTTCTACGCTGCGCGAGAAGACGCCGGCTCGTGCACGAGCGAGAGAGAGAGAGAGAGAGAGAGAGAGAGAGAGAGAGAGAGAGAGAGACAACGCCCGAGTCGCGAGCCGAGCCGAGCGGAGTAGAGCTGGAGCTCCGATCAGCTGGGAGCCACGCGGCGTTGCCGGTTTGTACGCGCGTGACCCCCGGCCACCGTCGATCAATAGTCGGTCGATCCGGCAACGTCGCAAGCTACCGTCGACTCTTTATTTAAACGTGCCGGTCGCTCGACTCGGCTCAGCTCGGCGCTCGTGCCGCTCTACCGACTGCTTCCCTGGATTCCTTTTCTCCCTTCTTGCATTCTCTGTCATCCTTCTCCTTTTTCACCGATCTCTCTCTCTCTCTCTCTCTCTCTCTCTCTTTTTGTCGATGCACTCTCACGTCTTCTCGCTTCAGCCTCGACGTCTCCCCGGAGGGATTGACAGTTTCGTAAGGTTGATTCCTGCCTCGAATGTGGGCATAGTTCGAACTTGCTGAACGAAAGATTCGAACCGTTGAATAATTGTTATTGTACTCGCAACTACAAATATTTTACGCTTAATGCAACATGCGGTAGAAAAGGGAGAGGGAGAACCAGGGCCGTAGGTACCGGCCATTGCACCTGATGTGTTATTTGAACGGATGTAACCGTTGCGAGTTATCGCGTTATGCCATGGAAACTAAACTCGAGAAATAAATTTTGTTAATTAAACGTCGATAAATATCGTCAAAAAAAAAAAAAAAACAACGTATTCAAAAAAAATTCATCCATAATTTAATATATCATTTCTAGATTGTTTCATATGAAATATCCAATTTCGCAAATTCGGTGTTCCTGCAAGATCAACGAAATCAAAAAGCGTACAATCGAATTTTGTTTATTCTTTATAATTCCAATTTTTTTTGTGCTTGAAAACATTTTACGTAATATATAATTAACAATCAGTAACCTTACTTTAAAATATGAACTGATGATTTTCTAAATATTTCATTATAAAAATCAATCTGATATATGAAACTCCTGATTTCTTTTTATCATGACATCAGATTGCTTAATTATTAAAAAATGATACAATAGTAAAATGTTACGTTAGATTACAGTAAAAAACGAAAGATTTAAAAATATAGGTATATACAAGAAGAGCAATATTGTTATAGGATCTAAAAATTTAGTCAAATACAGATTTGAAAATTAATTTTATTGGGTTATCAGAATTATGTAAGACATTTAAATATAAAAATTTACATTTAAACATAAACAAATTACAATGATAAATACTGTAAAATTTATTTACATTCTAACAACTAATTTGAACATCCAACGAAATTATTCAGATCTATATCTATATCAAAACTGTCCTTTCCGCGTGTGAATTATGTAACTTCCAAGTTACATGGCGTTAATGATACGTATTTTACATGCATTAATCGGTTGTAATAGCTTCTTAGAAATTGCCCGATTACGAAGCCAGTACTTTCGCGTAACACCTCGATATTACACGGTCTTACTTTATGAATATATTATTAGCGATACATATAATAGTTTCGCGCAATTCGTCGAGTTAGAGAACGAGAAGCACACACAAGAGCGAGTATTTCGATATTGACGACAAAGCGACATAATCGCGTTGCTTGCTCAGGTGTTGGTTGTTTGCTTAACTCCCGTCCCGGTCGATGATGGAGTAGCGCACAGAAGGATTCCCATTCGCGGGAAGGTGAAAACAAGAAAGTCTCCTGGATCACATACTTTCACGTTAATCCGACTGATTGCTCTCGCTCTCGTGACGACCGCGACAAAAAGGCGGACGTGCCACGGACGACGAAGTCGACCTCGAGAAGAATCGACCTCCCTCCGTCCTATAAACGTCATCTTGGTCTATCGCCTATTCCGTGACCTATTTTCATAGCGGAGGGAAAAGAAGGATACGTCCCGTCGCGAATCATTGCAATGCCCGCCAGCGTCGTTACGATGAGGATTCCTCGATTCTCCGCAATAAAACAAATTGGACGTCGCTTATCGGACGACGCCTGTTTGTTATTTTCCATGAATCAAACTGCATCGGACCCGCTCGGCCTACGCGTTCGCGTTGGTGGCGCGGATAAAAAATAAATTTTTTTACCCCTCCCCCCTCCTCCCCAGGTGTTTTATCGCCTATTTTCAGGAATTTGCGAGTATATTTTTTACCTTAACTTTAGCTTTCTTTGTAACTCGGCAGTAGTAAAGGTCTCTCTCTCTCTCGACGAAATTTCGTAAATTTCCTCCAATGTCTGAGCTCTTTTTAGTCACGAAAATGCACGGATAATTTTATTCCTGAAAATTCCCCATTTATCGCATGGTCAACGACCGTCGCGATTCTACCGGGTGCCTCATTCTTTTTTTCGTCAGTTTTGTCGTTTTTTGCCGGGCGCATTCGTTTGTTCCGAGGCTTTGTTAATTATCACGCTGTTTAACGTATCCTCCCCCTGGCGTCCCTCCCTCTCGTCCTCACGTGCGTATTGCCGGACTCGCTAGTATCAGCAGCTGGGCTCAAATTTAATCGCTGGATAAGTTTCCGCTCGAACGTCTCCGGTGTCCGTATGGCAACAGAGAAAACGATAAGCCGCGTGTACCTCGTACGAAACGAGGTAGGAGAAGGTCTTCCCGCGTCGGAAATCCGACGTAAGAAATGCATCAGCTGACGACTTTCGCGCGATTTTTGCGCGGACGATGACGGCTAATTAAATGCTCGCACTCGATTACATTTCTTCCGCTGTCGATCAAAATGAGGCTCTGCGCCTATAATGGAGAAAATATTAAGGACAGGAAAAAACATTAAATTTTAAAAATAAAGAAAAGAAATAAAAATTAAATACTTGTATCTTATATCTTTTATTTATTATATTTATTATGTTATTATTATTATTATTTTATTATTTATTATTTATCTTATATTTATAGCTACGTTTATTCATGTTTATTTTTATTTTCAAAATTTGATATTTATTCCTGTTCCTAATATTTCCTCCATTAGAGCCTAAAAGCTACTTCACAAATCGGACGAAACGATTTGATTATCGGCAGATCGATATTTATGGATGCGGAGATATCCATCTAATTGTGATAGAGCACTAAGCTTCACGAAATGAATATGAAGATTACTTCTTGCTGAATTTAATCTTTTAAGTGTTTTGCTTTTTTTTTTTTTTACTTATGAAGATTTTCTTTAGTGATATCACAAGACAAACAGTTTTAATTAACGCCGGAAGTTGCCCAATTTTGAACCTCACCGTCAGAAACATTAATCGTATTATGCCCGTATCATCAGTATTTCAACAATTGCGTTTCGTAATTTTTTCAATCATGGCTGTTCCACTTTCGTCACGAACACATATATATTGCATATTGCGATATCACGAATGGTACGGATTGCTCCTTGACCTAAAGGAGAAAGTACTATGTACCGATGAGTAGAAATAGATGCCTCTTAATCTATCCTACAAATTAAAGAAATTCAATCTTCAGTTTTAATTCGAAAATTTCTGTTGAATGTAATTTTGTTTAATGAAGAATGTTTATTGTAACAGACGAATGTTTATTGTAACAGTTTTATAAAAATTGAATTTTGTGCCGATTACGCGTTATGTAATTTTTTGTTTGTAATTTTCGACAATAAAGTTTGAAAATTTTATGCAATATAAAATATTTATGTTTTAAAATTCCTGTAGTTTCTTTCAAAATTTTTCAAATTTTATTCCTGAAAATTACTTTTATTTTTATTTTATTATTTATAAAACTTTACGATTTTATGTGGAAAGTAAAAATTTTACAGAATAAATCTACATTTTTAAAATACATTTAAAAATATTTTTATTTTATCTGAAATTTTTAACAAAGCCTTGAAAGTTAGGGAATTCTCAGGCAATTTCTTTTTTTTTCGAATTTGAGTAGACACCCAGGAAGAGTTGAATGGATATGTGATCGGAATTGATTTGCTATTTAAATCTTGAAGATTCCGAAGATTTACGTTCGGAAGATCTGAGCCTTTAAGATCTGAATGAATAAAGAGCCAGTCTCATTGGCAAATATTCTGCCTTATGGAGGGAGTCGCTTTCGCGATCGCGGTGTTGCAAATGCACAATAGGAATGGCAAATGGTATTGTCCACTCATCGGCCATTAAAGCGGACGCTAAACTGTCAGTCTCGATGTTGAGCAAGTGCAGCTGTCCACCCACGTGCGTTACGTAGGACTTAGACTTGCGTGGTGCGGAATAGCAAGTATTCCACTTTTGTATAAGGCCGTGTTGGAGCGAAGAGTGCTGCGCACAATTATTAATAAACTCACTTCTGTAAGGATGTACTGTTACACCTTTATCATAAAATTTGCAATAAATTTATAATAAAAAATTATAGGCTATTTTAGATCGCGTCTAAAGAAGATACGAAAATTTTGCGGCGATTTAGAACCTAGATAAAAAAAAAAATGATTTAAATATAAAGTAGTTTATAAAGTACTTTAATAGTGATGTAATTAAGAGATAATGATAAAAATTTCAATTTGTCTCAAAATGTTTTGCCTATATGTTATTGAGATAGGAATGTAGTAAACAAAATCGACCGATGGAATATGAAAATATATAAATAAAGTAATTATATGGAAGAGCAAAGCTCTTTTAAGCTTTTAAGCTTAAAATTCAATTTTTGTTATATCATTATTTAATTAGAGCCATAACCAGCGTGGGCATCCCGATGAGTGAACGAGGTAATTTTCCGAGTGCATAAATCCTGTGAAAATTATTAGTTCATAAATCAACGCCTCCGTAATGCAAAATGTCATGTGAAAAGTAGCCGCACGTTCGCTACCTCATATAATTTCTATTGGATACATTTAATTCCATAAACGCAGTTGTTCACATCGTGACTTATTCGAAACTACCATTTGTGGAATATTTCTTTTATGCTTTTCAAGATAATAGAAAAGATAACACTTTGTCGTATCGTAAAAAGCTTTTAAGAATGTATCGGTTGCAACAAAACATTACCAAAATTAAAAAAAAAAAACAATTTTTTATTTTTAACTGTTTAGAATATCAACTAGATTTAGATTTAAAGAAGTTAAGATATAAACAAAGTAACATTTTCATGAAGGAAAATATTTGTAATTAATATTTTTCCTAATATGATAATAAAAACATTGATTATGAATACCTTCTAAAGTAAGCCGCGATAAAAACTAAATAAAACTAATTTATAAGAAGATTACTCTTTAAAAAAACATCAAATAACTTAAAAAAATATATTGATTTTGAAATATAACAACGATATATTTAAATATCATTCTAATTCTCACAAGGAGAATCACGACGTAATATTATTGTATAAAAATTGTGATATCGAACCCTTATAGGTTATTTACTTACTACCTTTGGATCTAGAAACAGAGAAAAATGATTTTTTCAGCTGTTATAAAAGTTTCTTTTTTAAATTTTTATAACTTTTTCCATATTCATGGTTTCCAAAATAAAACTTATGTAGTTCATAAAAAAATATTAATATTCTCCCGAGGTACGGATAAATTGATTCCGAGTCTCCCAGGTCCGTAACGACGTGAAAATAAGGGACAGAAAATAAAGGTAATGAGTCTAAAGTTAATATACGCCGCGATAACGCTATCGTGTTGCGAATATGAGTTAAAACGCGAAACTCGTCGCGACGCAAAGTGCAGACGTATGCGTCGCACACGTTTCCTCCTGGAAACCGTTGGATTCCTTCCATGGAAGCCGTACGACTCAGCCATGCTGGTTCAAGGTCATCCTGCGGCGCGTGCACGCAAAATTTCCGTTGGATCGTCCGTTCCGTCGTCGCGGATTATCTCCTTCGTCAATCCTATATTTTATTTATTCGATCATCTGACGTAACCGTGTTTTGTATTTGAAAATTTACAGACGGAATTTTCGCGATGGAGAATGTTATCTTCTGTTTTTGTAGTTGTCATTAGACGTCGTAAATACGGCGCTCTAAGCAGCGAATTGCTGCCGATAACGAATTCTGTCGCTCGCTAATCCACGCTAAAAGCTGCACATGAGGTTACTTGAAGTTACTTGATTATGACGTCGGCATCATTTTTCAGCGGAATATTTATAAACACTTTTGCTCAATCGAAAAACGGTTAAATTATATTTTTGCGGATATTTTTACATAAAGCGATTTAAAAATATTCAAAACCACGCGTTAATTGGTTGAATGTTGCGTTGCGAGCTATTGTTTATTTTTTTGTCTTGTATATATACGAATAAAATGTTTTGTGCTACAGCTAACGATGGATTGTTAAAACTCGTTTGTTGAAGTAACTAAATAAATTCGCTGTTATATCGAAAAGGACATACATTTGCAAGAGTAGTAAACTCCTTTCCAATGAGACAGCGAATTTATTTAGTTATATGCAGCAAACGAGTTTTAGCAATTTATTATTGGCTGCAATACAAAATATTTCTTTTTTCTACATTCCAGAGATTAAAAGTCTCACTCATATCAATGCATAAATTCTGCAAAAATTTCATGAATTAATTTAACGCATTTTAAAAACATATTTTTATTCAAATATTATTGAAATTCACATCGGAAATATTACAGATATATCGAAATGTTTTTAATAGCTAATTAGCTGTCAATAAATATCAATTAACTCTTATCGAATTAACTATGTTTTTCTGTTGTTTATCCGTTGATTGAAATAAATTTAATTTGTAGTTAATATAACCATAGACATAAATATATCGAAAACATGTATGTAACAACAATGACAAATTTGTTTGCCACGGAGGCGAACATTTTGGATTTTTTTTTTTTATTTTGTTTTTAACTTCTTTTGTAATAAAACCTCCTACATTTTATCTTCTACCATTTTTATCTTGACTTAATCGCATTTGCCATCTTTGATTAGATATCTTAATCTTTGTATTATATTTAAATATCGTATTTAAATTATTGATAGAAAAGATTTAATTTATCGCCAACTGTCATTCTGTCGAGAAAGGAGACGATTCAATCTATTGCCGATTAATTTATCGATGAAAAATTTCTGGCGTAGAATTAGCACGAAAGTGGCTTTCTTCTTTAATGCGGCGACTTAAAATAACGAGAGCTCAACGGTTACACAAGACTTCATAATTATTGACGATATTTTTGTCATGTCGGATGAATCTATATGTGCATTTTTCCCAGATTTCAAAGATATTTGTCGGAATATTTTCGAAAGTCATGTGATTAACATCTCCGCAACGACGCGACGTTGGCGATCGATAACTCTCTGCCAAGACGCTAATGACTTAAACTTTATTTAGTAAGAAGCTTCTCTGTTCCAAAAATTGAATTTCAACGCTTGCATGTAGCTGATGATACATGTACAATGTGTTTCAAAAATAGATGCTGCGAAAAATAGTAATCTTGAATTAACTCGGATTCAGCATCTCTTTTGCAAAAATTAAATAATGTAACGCCATTTATACGTTGCAATTATGATCTTAAAAAAAAAAACATTTTTTAGGCGACTTAACTTTTTATAACTTAAATTTTTTCAGGCTGAAGAAAATTTACATTTACATATAACGAACAAACGTTGATCTTAGAATATAAACTGGCAGTTTTCAATTTTTAAATATTTCATTAACAATAAAAATAAACTTTTTATTATAGGATCAAACTGCATAATTGTCGACAAATGACATAGGACAGTAAAATGATGATGAAAATAAAATAAGATTTAAAGATGTAAATATAATTTACAAAGTTGCGTGGCGTTACAGAGGATCGAGTTAAATTTGGGAAACATTTACGTTATCTACATTATCTAAATTTAAGAAATGATTCGTCGGTCTTGCTTGTAAACCGAACCGAGGATTTTTCATCGAAAATTCAGATTCTAAATCGCTAAAATTACGCAAGACAATTTCCATGAAAATTCGTTCTGAGACGTCTTGTATATTTAGTACATCGTCGTGCTGGATGCAAGTGGAGGTGGAACAGGCGTGATCGCTTTACATTGCGTCGTGATATTGTGACGTCACGCAAAAAGAAAGAAATGAGGCGACGATTCTTTGACCATTAATCGCTCAGCACGACTCTCGCCTGCTCATTCAGAGCCGCTTCCGTCTTCGACACAATGACGATGACGTCGAAGGTCGCACCGAGCTTCGGGACGGTGTAATAAATTTTACATCGCCGCGTTCGCAACAACGGGAACAGAAATGAAATTACGTGGAGGCGATCGAAATTAACTCAACCCCGCATTCTGCCAATAAAACGCGTCGCATCGTCGAAATAAAAATCAAGTGTCCCGGACGTGTCGTTAATGAATTACTTATGAAATTATGTAAGGTTCAATACAGTTCAAGATTTTATTATTTCTCTCGGGTCTTCCATTTGTAATCGAATTCTTTGCGTTGGCGAATACGTGACATCGTTGGAAATTGTCTTCGAAAAGATTCTAGTAATTCTAGAAGTCCAAACAAGATTTGGACTTCGACTAACTGCAATTAATGTAATCGATTACGAACTTTTCAAATAGTATTCGTACTATTTTTACTAATGTAAATAGAATTACTAATTTTTTTGTTAGATAACGTGTAGAAAAAACAAATTAGGAATGAAATTGCTTTCAATCGTGCTGGATAAATTAATAATTAAAATGTTTTTGCCTGAGTAAAGTTTAACATTAATGTATGATTAACAAACATTAATATTAATTAAGGAGTATAAAATTTGTAACAATTTTTAAATATTTTACGATTCTAAAAAATGATACAATAAAATTCTACGCTGAATTATAATAAAAATAAAATAGAATTTCAAGATATAAATTTAAATTATAGTTTTAATATTATTAAAACACAAATTTTATATCATTATAAATACGATACAAATATTCATTTTAAATATTAATTCTCATTGGAATTTAAATTTAATAAATAATTTGTTGATTTCAAAAGACATTAATTACAGTTCGATTGACATGGTCTTAATGTCAACTCGAGTTTGTATTCCGCGGAAGAATCGTCTGGCGATGCTTGAAATTCTATATTTATTATTTCTACGAGTTATGAAAACGGGAGTGCGTAATGCGGGCCGAAGGCGTACGTTGAACGTAACTTTTCAAGTAGACCATGACGACGATGGGGGGGGGGGGCTGTTGCTTCGGAAAAAGTCGCCTCCCAACGAGGAAGAACCGATGTTCGCCTCGAGCGGCCTCGACAAAGCGGACGAGACAAACGTGACTTTGAAGACAGCTTTCTTATCATTTACCGTATGTCGAATTTAATCTAATCGAACGATCAATTTGCCACGCACGTTGACGGATTTGTATCTTCAGCGTCCATCTACCTTTTCGCTCTCGTGAAGCTCTTTGTCTTTCTCTTTCCTTCTGTCGTAACGATGCTGAAGATGAGATAGGGATTTTTAGATAGGACATATTTGTGTCATATATTCTTGTATATATACAAGAATTAATCGGTCACAATAATAAATATTTGTGTGTCCCTTGTCCATTTTCTACCGGTGTGGATTTACCTTAATCCTGGCTTCACTTCCTTTTTATCCTATTTTCGTTCCAAGAATTAAAAAAAGATAGAATAAATTAAATCGAAATTAATAGAAATGGATGTTTTTTCACCTCGAAAATTATACAAAATTATAAATTTCGTTAAATCTGAAGTAAGCCCATGAATGTACGGTATTATTTGGTGACATTATCCGATAAGACTTGCGATAAGCATTTGATATATGCCCATTAAGGTCCGACAAAGAAAATTTATATTATCTCTCTTAACTTCGAAGGCATAAAGAAAATGCGCGGAACACGACTTTGGATTTCAAACTTTACAATAGAAAGAACAATTTTGAAGTATCTAAAAACTTGATATAGATTTGAAAATCATTTTTTTGAAATCATTAAAATAATTTTTTTAAACGTGATGATAAATACAAAATTTTCTAGCAATCAATTTAAATATCCATAATTGGTTTGATGATTTTACAAAAAGTTATTTTCAAACTATAAAACTGGCTAAATTTAGATACCTAGATACCTCAGTAAAGTCTCTTTTTCTTATGCACAGATATATGTCTCGAAGTTATTTCGTTCAAGGGATTATTATTTCTCCAAAATGATGCATTTCCTATGGTAAAGAATGATACATGATTCTTGCATTTAAATATTCACAGCATATTTCTTAAGTAATTAAAGAATGATGCATTATCGTTGCAGTCAATTGTTTATTGCAACATCGTGTTAAGATAGTTTTTCGAAAATTCAAAATTAAAGGATAAGCATTTTTTTAAAAATGGGATTCTCAGGAACGTTTCATTCGATCCACTTTAGTTTCGAAATGCCGAAGTATTTCATTCCATACGGTTGATTCATAGTGATTCATATGACTCGTCTCATGACAACAAACAAGCTGAGCATCGGTCTGTAAGGCTGATCTAGATATAAAAAGTCTTTGGCCTTTTGCTCTAAGCTAGCAATATTGGCAATAGACATTTCTCGCACTACTGTAATGCCCGATTTCACCAACGTAGATTTACTTTAATCTCGATTTAACTTGCTCTTCATTTTTTTCTAGTTCTAAAAATTAGAAAAAAAATGAAGAGTAAGTTGAATCGAGATTAAAATTAATCTACGTTGGTGGAATCGGGCATAAGTCGTAATTCCCAATCTTTAAGACTACTGATCTCAAATATATAAAGCTTTGAACTTAGGGCAGCACGGGAAACGTTTTTTTGCCGGAAATCATGTAACAAATGGCCGATGGTTTAGGATCGTACCTATCGTAAACCAGACTTTGCCCGAGTCGCAGCAATATGGTTGCGGCGAGAATACATTTTGTGAGACATGCGATCCGAATGGCGTCGGTATGCGATAGAAAGATTCTCGACTGTTCGCCTCAGCATTCGTTGAGTGAATCTTGCAGATTCCTACGAAAGCCAGGCTTATTGTCACGGGATTTTGTATTGTCGATTTGAAGAGAAGAAAAAACGCACCGGCCGATAGCCACGTGACGAAATCAATTGATCAGCGTGATACGCGGCGAATTGTTCATTATTGACTGGCCGACTCGTCGACCTTGTCCCCGATGAGACCCAACTTCGGAGATCATTTATGTGACACGCAGCCGCGTATATATCCTAAACTAGTTTACGCGAGAAGCACGCGAGGAAATTTGAAAAAGCACTCGAGCTCGCGATCAACGAAACTGGCTGGCACGCGGGTTCGTCCGCCATTTTCCGATATAGATAACGGAAAGAAGCATTGCGAGGCTTCGAGAAATTTCCACGGATCTTGATCTTGCGATTGTCGCATGATTCCCGAATCGGAATTCCGCCGTGGAGTTCCAAACAGAAAACCGCGACGATTAGCTCGTTGGATTTGTCTCTAGAAAAACTCGCCTCTTGGTAACAATGGCGTCGTTTGCTGATGTGGCCGGCGTGCCAAGAAACGTTTCTCGTCACGATCCGCATGACGAACGGGACGACGCGAATGGCACGTGGCTTCCACGTGGTGCCGCCATCTATCGGCGGTAGATGATACTAATTGTAATTGCATGGTCTTCCGTCGGATGGAGCGACAATATCGAATCTCGCCCGGAATATTATGCTTGAATTCAATATTTTGCATATGATACAATTTTTATTTAGTTTTATATATATTTTAATGTTTAATTGCAATTTAATGATATTTCGGACATCTAGTATACATATGTACTTTATATAATATATATAATCTGAATTTATATGTTGTATATAAATTGTTTATAGTGTGTGTGTATGTGTGTGTGTGTGTGTGTGTGTGTGTGTGTGTGTGTGTGTGTGTTTGAAATTACAATTAAATTGCAATTAAATATACAAATAATTATCGAATTTTTAAATGATTGTAACATTTTTTCAAAAATTAAATTATATCTTTTATCTCTCAATTTCTTCTTTGGTTTTGTATTTTAGTTTTTAATTTAAAATAAAAATAGTTTTAATTTAAAACAAAAAATTTTGTTTTAAATTATAAATTTTGAAAATACGAAACATGAATAAACAATAAAATTAATTCGCACGTTATGTATTTTTCTTTCAGTGTGCAGATTTTGTGAAAGCAGGAGCTGAGCAAGGTCTGACGCCATCTGATGTCGTCTTGGCAGCAGACATCACTTTTTCATGTGTGGCTGATCCCCAGGTTGCTAAAGATGTAAATATTCAAAACAATTTAATATTATTCTTGAAAAATATTTATCTTCTAATATAGTTTTTGTTATATTAATTATATGCTTATATGCTTATATTTGCTACATATTATATATGTATATTGTTAAATAAAAATTTTTCCCAGATTGTCTTTGGCAATTGCGGTGTTCTAACGGAGATCTCTCGGGACAAAAGCTATGTCGAAATGACTGGCATTGATGCAGAGACATCTCAGGATATCGCAGAAGCGATAAACGGCAAAGGTGGCCGTTATCTGGAGGCTCAGGTACAAGGAAGCAAAACACAGGCGCAAGAAGGCACTTTGGTAATCCTTGCCGCTGGAAACCGATCACTTTTCGACGAATGTCAATCTTGCTTCGAGGCAATGGGCAAAAATAGCTTTTATCTTGGCGAAGTTGGAAATGCTTCCAAGATGAATCTTGTGCTTCAGTTAATGGCTGGTGTTACCTTAGCAGCTTTAGCCGAAAGCATGGCACTCGCAGATCGTGCTGGACTCCGACAGAAAGATGTTTTGGAAGTCTTGGAGTTGACATCTTTAGCATGTCCGGCAATCCTTGAGAAGGGCAAAGGTAGATGACGATTTGTCACAGTTATTTCATCAATCTTCATTTATCTTCATCCAACTTAATCAGTTCAACGCAATGATAATATATATATGTATTTTAACATTAAAAATTTTTACCCCTAACACAACTTTTATCTAAATTCTAAAATAATGTAATGATTTTATTGATTATATGCTGTTTATTGCTATGTCCCTGAAGTTCTCCATCAAACTAATTGAGAATCGACAGAGTCTGTGTATAAAAATTGTAAAATTAATATTACGTAATGTTCTATTTTCCAGCGATTATTGAAGGAGGGTTCCCTACTCAGCTACCACTTCAACATATGCAGAAAGACTTGAGATTGTCGTTAGGCATGAGCGATCAGTTGGAACAATCTTTACCACTAGCTGCTGCAGCGAATGAAGTTTATAAGCATGCGAAGCGTCTTGGATATGGTGAACACGATGCCTCGGCCGTTTATATTAGGGCCAGGTTCTAACGCAGCATGCGTTTTGTATTGTCACCGAGCTTCTTCATATTTATTGCGATACCTGACGTTGTTTCCCGCCGCTGAAAGAAAGAAAAAGAGAGAGAGAAAAATTTACTACATACATTAAAAAAATATATTCATATATTTTTTTGTTTGATATAGGTCGACGATTTCAAAAGACACGCCGTTACAATTGTGCAAATTGCAAGATACATGAAAGAACGCAGTCGAAGTTAACTAAAACGCGGTTGAAAATCATAGAAGAGCTTTGTCGACGTGCATCGAAGAAGAATGTTTATCTGCAAAATATTTTTGCATATTAATTTCCAATATATGATGATTTTATTTGTTTTACACATAAATTTTTTCTGATGAAAGAAACATTTTTTTCTCTCTGGAAAAAATAGCATCGTTTTGATGACAATGCTCGTGCTTCCAAGAGTCGCATTTCGATTTTGAGACACGCGCGCGAGACACCCACTTAGCTCAGAATTTCGAGAGATTCGGGATGTATCGAAAAAGAAAAAAATGTGCCTTACGATACCGATCGAAGGGAAGTGTTTAACCCTGTGCGAGACAGCCGCGTTGAAAATCGCAAATCATAATAAATTGTATCGGCGTGACATTATCTTAACCACAACGGTGTGACGAGATCACAGACGTTAATGACAGTAGCGACAGGGAAGTGTAGAGATCGCATGCTTTACGTGGTATAATTGTAATTACAATTTATGCGATATTTTAGATATATCCGCTAATCGGAGCAATTGAATGACGGTAAGACGACTACTTCCTCGCATATTTTTGTCTTCTTTATAATCCACATTCTAAAGAATAACTTTTGACAGATTATTTTATAAATGCACTTTTACTTTCGTAGTTTTCAAGTTTGTCGGACTTCGTACAACGAACAAGAACGACGCGCTATGTTATTCTGTGCTGTTTATTAGTGAATTAGAAGTTAACTAATTGAAAGTATTAATTAGTTATTTTTTAGAGATATATCGGTATATATGACAGTACTGTCATCAAATTCGTCCGTGTGGATAAATCCTTCTGAAATCGTCGCATAATTCGACGTTTGAATTGAATAAAATAGATCTTTCGTTTATCGCTAAATCATTTTTACCAACACAGCTATTGGTCGATAGATCAACAAAGCAGTGTTTTATAAATTAAAGAAGATGATCCCCAAAAAACCAGGGAAAACGTTATTTAAAAATAGATATGTATGTATATTATATGTTGCGTTTTCATATTTTCTTAACAATAATGTTAGCAATATAAAGCTCTCCTCGAAGATCCGGCCTTGAAAATAGCAGCAGAAACTGTTCGCAGTTAATATTTTGTACTTTCAGTCATTCCATAGTTCAAAAGGAAAGTTTCAAAATCGAAGTCACAAACAGAACATATAATAATATTTGAATAAAAACTATATTGATGAATAATTTTGGCGGGTTACTTTCTTAAACCCTAGCGTATTTTGTTTGGTACACAGAGTTCATTTTCATAAAAGCATTGCGTATTCTACTTTCGGAACGGTCTTCAGGATGGTTACCACGATAACGTACATCATTCCCTCGAGTCGTATGATCATGCTATCTTCGCGAGACAAGAATCTCCTGAAGCAAATGAAGCGAGTGAAGCGTTTCTGTTTTTCCACGAAAATGATCGTACGGTTTCATGGATGACGACATCGAGAATGAAGGGGGTTGCAAATTGTCTCATGGAAGAGACTTTTGTTGAGAAACCAAAAAAAGAAGTATGAAGTATGAAAAAAGAAGTATGAATTTTCCACGATTTCGATGTGCAAGAAAATATCGTCGATATATTTTAAGCTCTATACATATATGTATAGAGTTGAAGAGTAAATTTCTCTACATCGTCTCCGTTTGATTATTATCTTACGAGAATTTGTTTTTTTTTTTGTGTTTCTAATAAAACAATTACTGACTCTTTTTAACAGTTATGCAATCGATTTTATTATGAAGTTTCATATGAAAACGGGATAACTGAATGTTTATTTTGATAGTAATGTAGTCTTTCTTAAAATTTCTAAAGAAATAGAAATATTACTCTAACAGCACATGAGAATATATTCGAAGGATATCTTTGAAGTAATTCCTAAAATAGATTAAATATATTTTCTTTTCATATTAATTGTGTTCAATTTCTTCTTTTTCTAAATATAAACTATTCTAATATACAACAAATATATTTGAGAAATATATATATATATATATATATATATATATATACATATATATATATATATATATATATATACATATATATAATATATATATATATATATATATATATACATATATATATATATATATATATATATATTATTTCTTTGTTATATTAAATATATAATATACATATTAATATATGTTATATAAATAACATTAATTTGAACATTTTCATTACAGATTTTATATTTAACATAATGTATATATATATGTTATATATAAATGTTATATGTAATATGTAATATATATCTCGAATATACGTAAGAAATATGTACAATTTTTACTTTTTCAGTATCTAAAAATTCTCAAAATCTACATGTGCTATTAGTGATGAGCACATATTCTATATCATAGATTGTACAGCTGTGCTAGCTATTAATTCGTGCGAATTATAACTTTCGCGTCAGGAAATATTTAGAGAATGGAGAAATTTCCTCTTGATGGGAAGTTCATCAGTGAGATTATCCAGATGAAGAAATCAATCTTTTTTTAAATTGCATTTTTATCTGCATTTTTATTTGTGACAGATATTTCTTGAGATCAAGTGGAAAATCATATCATTCGCTCGGTGTGGATCTCGAATTTATGTAAGCGTATGCGGGAAATTGCGTACAGCGTATAGCTGAAATAACAAGTGGCTTGGCGCCATATCACTTGTTCGACAACATGTAATTAGACACGTACACAATCAACAATTAAATAATAACATTACAATGGCAAGTTGTACGTGTTGTATGAATCTGCAATCGGCGTGGGGGAAGGAGATAGAAAAAAATATTAACTATTCTACTGCATAAAAGTATAAAAAAGGATATATTATTAGTAAATATTAAGTTTACTAAAAAAAAAAAAAGAAAAAAAACGAAGGAGACATGATGTGGGAGTCATTAGTGTGAGTGCGCGAGCGAATGAATGAGAATATATGTTATGCTCGTTACGTCAACAACAGACGTTATATGTTTTGTCACGGATACACAATGGTTTTTGAATAAATATCTATTTGACCTATGAATTTTATTTGTTCTGCCCCAAAGATACAAATTACATTTTCTATATCATTCTCTATGAACAATTTGATTGAAATCAGATGTTATTTTCCAGTAATCTTCTGAGCATTATTTTCTAGCAATGAATTCAATAATAAACGTCAGTTTAAATTAAATACTTTCCTTTACTCGCTGTAAAAGCATTTAGGTTAAGCAGCTAAACAAGTAAGCATCTTAATTTTAAAGTTTAGAATTATTTCTCGGGCGGATCTAGACTTGTTTCAAATAGTTAACATCATTTTGATTATATTCGTTTTAATTAAAATTAATTAAAATAAAGTTAAAAGGAATGATTGAATATTTGTTGTACTAAATGTATGCATCGTTTAAAATAAGTTTAAAGTTTAAAAAAAAGTCGTTTAAAATAAGTTTAAAGTATGAGTTGGAAACATGGAATATATCTTTCTGAGATTGGAATATCGATGGCCATTTTTATCCCACAAATTTGAAAGATAATTAAATCAAAATTATTCCTTTAGAATTTAGAAGTTAAGAATTTGCGCCAAATAGCTAAGTTGTGGGAAAGCAATTCGGGTATTCTGTTTTCGTTCGAAGAGAAGGGCATTAAGCATACCTGTGCAAGAATTTGATTTATCTTGATCGATGAATCTGAATTTCAATACACATACGAAAGAAGGGAGGATATACGAAAGTTTGTTATTCTTGCTTATAATTAAGATTATTTTTGTTTGAATTTTCTTCTGTGTTCGAATTATTTGAAGAATCGAGTATTGGGAATCGATCAATTTAATCACTCGTTCCGTTTGAAAGATAAGACCTGTTCAAATTTAAAATTTGAATGTTTGTATATAGGCTATGTTTGTGTATAGGCTTAGAATTATTCGAACGTGATTATTCGAATTATTCGAACAATACGATATTTTAATATCGTGTTTCGAACAGTAATTAAAATATTTTACAGTAAATAATATTATAACTTTATATTAATTTTACTAAAATATTATTATTGCATATGTTGATCATTCTAATTTTAGAAAAGTTTTTAATTGGATAAGTTTTATTTAATTCACATATATATATATAGAAAATGTTTTTGCATAATTTTGTAACATTATAAATATTCAAAAATTTGATCATATAAAAATAAATTTGATCATATAAATTTGATATATAAAAATTTGTTAAGTCATTAAAATAATTATATACTCCCATTTTATTTTAACAATATTTAAAAATCACAGGAATCACGGGATTATATAAAAAAATATTTTATACAAAAATTATAAAGGTTCGAGGAAACTATATTATGATTTATTAGCGAATAATATCATTACCGCTATTTTTTGAAATGAAATTATAGTTTTTGTTATATAACATGAATCCTCTAGTTATTTTGAATATATAAATAATAGAATAAGACAAATTAATTGATATAAAGAAAGTACATAATTGTTTTAAAAAATTATGTAATTAACAATATGCAAAAACATACTTTTGTTTAAGATAACTACACGTTTCCACCAATCGATTTGCGCCATTAGTCGCTAAATTTTTGATAATGGTATTAAGATACCATTATTAAAAAATTAATAATTTATAAGATATTTTATATTAAACACTAAAATAAATAACAAACTTGTCTTTTATAAATTTTAATATCTTTGGGCTATTATTATACAATTGATAAATTTTTAATTACTTATCCTTTATTCTTTTATGTTTAAGTTTTTAGTTTTACATTCCAAAATATTCATTTTTAACAAAAATTTGTTGATTGTTCCAAAATTTTACATATATTTTACATATGTTGATTGGTCCTTTGTCCATCTCTCTTACCGAGTAAAATTCTCCAAAGATTTTGGAGTGTAACCTTAGAGACATACAAGAGCTTCCATGTATAAATAATTCTAACTTTCCGCTATTCATCTCTTTAGCCTAGCCTAGCCTTTATCTCTTTCCTGATGAAGAAAAAAAGATAAAAGGTATCGATGTGGTCGGGGAGTATCGTTGGCCGATATCCTCGGCTCAATTTACACGCACGCACGCGCGTGCATCCTCGGCACGAGGAGTGACAGAGAATGCCTCCGCCAATACTCACATACCGACACGCCGTGAGGAGAGCTCCGCGCGAATGGTGGGGATGGCGGCCCGCGTCGCCCGCGGGAGAAAGGGGGCAAGCAGTGACGTAGAGCGACGGACGGGAGGGAAGGGGACGTTCGCCGCCGTCAGATGACACCTGTGGCTCGACCCCCACGATCAGTCCAGCCGCGACTGTGCACGCGCCGCTCTGGCCGTGTTGTTTTTACGCGTCCTCGCTTCCGCACGCGCGCGCACTCTCCCACTGACACATGTGATCTCGCGCGCGACACACATACACACATACGTACACGCCACGCTTGCGCGGTAACGCGCACGTACGCTCGATCGCGAGAGGGTGTTTCTCGAATACGTGCACGCACATATAC